>NC_052505.1:92378410-92459746 GCF_014356525.2 Nilaparvata lugens
CCAGTTATAAGAAGGATTTGTTCACAATAAAAAAATAGGATGTGAGAATATTCATAATAAACCATTGAACTAGTAATAGTGTTTTTACTATGTACTTATTTGAAATTAACAAGAATAAATAATTAGCAAGCCAAGTTTAGAGGTTTGAGACATTCCTTATATCACTTACCATTTATTCCTGAAGCATGACAAAAAAAAACAAACTTATTTAGATATTTATATTATGAGAACTGTATGAAAAGTCGGTACTTTACTAATAGTAAACCTATTCACTAATGATGGAATGCCAAAATTATGTGACTTTTTCATCTTGTTACATTTTTTTGAAATTTTGTGATTCTTATCTCAACAATTAGTTATTGGATTTGAATTCAAGAAGACAGCAGGGGCCCACCTGAATACAGCATGATCGAGAGCTTTTAATTTTAATAAGATTTTATTTTAGAACTCCTTCTCATGCTACCACCAATAGGAGTTATAAAGGAGTTTTTTCCATTCATATTTTCAGCCCATAGTAGGATTTATGTTATAAAGTCAGCACCTGATTAAGATAGGTTTTCTATCCTTCTCCGTCTTTAGACCAACTCTATCCTTTTCCAACTCAGCATCGCTGCTAAATCGTTGTTACGACATCAAGGTAGATGAATAAACTACTGTAGTAGAAGTTCTAGCCTAATCTCAATTGGGAAAATTTAATATTGGATGGTAAAAAAATATATTTCTTTGTCAATATAATATATTTGGAATATCTTCTTCTTTAGCTTCAATCATTTTATTGGTAGGCGGCTATCCATTGTTTCCTGTCCCAGAGCTGTACTTTTCAGCTGGATGTAGCTCTGGACTCTTAGTAGATCTTTGGTTACTTGCTTCAAATATTGCAGCCGGGGACTTCCACGAGCCTTTTGTCCAATTATCCAATACCTCCCTATTCTTAACGTGAATTCGTTGTGTCTAAATAAATCGCCAAGCCCAGAATACAGTCTGTCCTTTGAAATACGCAAAAGAGGTAGGTGGTTTACATCTGTACAGTCATTGGTAAGAGAAGAAACACAATTTGACAAAGATGCGGAATTGGAAAAAAATGGAGTTATCTGCTTTGTCGAAAGACAGACAAGGACAGCAAACTTATGTTGATCAGATTATGGCATTAAAATTTGAATTCCACTATAATAAATATGGCCTCTAAATCAACTATTCACTATTATTTTTCATCTGCTTGTTGAAGCAATCCAATAGACAATCGTTTTCTTCAGTGATATTCAGGTTATATACCTAACATCCTTGACTGTTATCGTTAACATCCATCCTATCCATGAGTGACGTTAGACAAATCAAATAGCACTATCATTTTCCAACTCTGCACTGTTGCCAAATCACTATTATTTTACGAGGATTGTTCCAGAAATAAGTTACACTAGTTTTCATAGCTGTGTAAATGATAGGATAAGCTGAAATGTTTAGAGAAATTTCTTCAGGTTTAGTGGCAATGTGTAAAATATTCATGCAGCTGCCATGATTCATTAGACATTTACGAGTAATCCAATATGAAGCTACCACTCACTTATATGACCAAATGAAAATTTCGTACAATATTGAAATAGGTTTTCCAACGGAAAATAATTAGCTCACCATAACATAACGGGAAAATGCTAAAATTTTGTGTAGTGTGTATTGCTAAATTCAGCGTTTGGAGAGAGTTCCTAATGAATATTGTCAAGCGTAGGGGCGAGGTCACACGAAGCGTTTTTCAGACGAATCAACAGGGCAGGAAACTCTCCCATTGTCTGTTTGGGTTGCCGTCATTCGGGAATCAGCTGATGACCAGAAATCGGAGAGCTCCTGCCCTGCTTACTCGTCTGAAAATGCCTGAAAAATCGCTTCGTCTGGCTTGGCCCTAAGGTGTCTTCGGACATCTTCGAGAATGTTTGGTGCGTGTTACGTGAATGGACGGCTACTTGGTTGTTCGTTGTGTAGTTTTATTCTTACTTCAACAGAGGATTGGAACAAACGAGAAGCAATTAATTGACCGTTATCGTCGTCATCATACACACTAGACAAAACTGTGGACAATTTCAGTGGCACTCCAGTTAAAAAACAGATTACGCTACGAACTTATCATTTGGTGGTAGAGGTGAGTGGTAGCTCTAACCATTTATTTATTTTATTTATTAGATAGAGCGAACAATACAATAGTCGGAATAGAAAAAACAGGCTATTGCCCAAAACTTCTTCAATTTCCTGATTTTGTCACAAATCGTCCAAATATTATGTAGGTTATGTTCACTTCAATTTCAACACCAAATCTTCAATCTGAAACTATGAATCAGAATAAAACAAAGAATTGCAAATTTAGATAAATTGATAATGAAACTTCCATTAAAACAGAAACCAAACTTCAAATATTCACAAAATATAGAATAAAATCACTTAAATTTTGAGCTCGAAAATATCACTTTCACTTTCACAACCATATTGGATAGATCATCCTAACTGATGAATGAATCATGGCAGCCATATTAAAATTTAACAGCATTGTCATTAAACCTGGAAGAAAGTTTCCTGAAAATTTCAGCCTTTTCCTGCGATGTACAGAATTATAAAAAATAATGTTAATTTATTCTGGAACGATCCTCCTTTTTTATATCAGCTTGTTTGAGCATTCACTATGATTATTTTCTATAAAAAAGTTTGAATAGTTTCATAACTGACCAAGAACAACTACAGCAGCAGCACCAGCAGAGACAGCACTGCTTGCGTTGTGGTCCGTTGGGGGCGCCCCCGTTACCGTTGGTTGGCCCCCCGTTGGTGGCCCCCGTGGCCCCGGGGGCAGTCTTCATCGGCTGGGGCCGGCGGCGCACCTCACCGCCCCCACCTCCCCCGCCGCCCCCAACGCCAACGCCACCCCCACACTCACTAGGCACCGACACTGCCACTGCACTCGACATCTATAACAAACAACAAACACACTATTACATTACTGAGATTTATAATCATTTTTATTTCGAGATTTGAAAATAGCATGATTGTTCGAGACTGATTGTGTTCATGTAAAAAGGTATAAAAAAGGTATTATTAATTTCTGAAATAACTTAACAATTTAAGTAGACTTTACCAGAGATAAAGTCTACTTTGCGCCAGTGAAACTTACTTATTTGAAAGGCCAATACAAAAAAAGTACTCTAGATATTGTTTTAATCTCTTTTTTACATTAGAATACAATATCTCAATTTTTTGTTCATGCAGTCTTAAAAATGACATCAGACCAATGGCGACCTCCATTGAGCATACACTGGTGAAGTCGATTTTTGAAATTTTGTTGCAATATATCAATCGGTATGTTGGCAATGGCGTCGTGAATGTTGTTCTTGAGGTGTGCTATGGTCCGTGGTCGTTCGACATAAAACAGAGATTTCAGATAACCCCATAAAAAATCGCATTTAGGAAACGCATGTGGGAATGAGCTTTGTCACTAAAATATATGACCGCGTTTTCATGCAAGTTGTCAACCAGCATATCACATGCATTTTGACGGGCAACAAAATCGCGTTCAGTCAATTCTTGAACAGCAGCCAATTTATAGGGATGAAGTTGAAGGTCTTCATGGAAAATTCGTCAAACAGTGGAGTCAGAATTAGCCATAGCAGCTGCGTGTTTGCGAGCCGAACGCCGGGGAGAACGCACAACTGACTGCCTTACTCTTTTGATATTTTCTGGAGTTCTGATGGTTCGTTGAAGTCCATTTCTGGGTTTAGCGACACTTCCAGACTCCTAAAATGAGTTAACCCACGACAGATCGAGCCATGGCCAGGAACGAGTCTGTGGGGAGGAATTTCAAATCGAGCGAGGAAGGTGATCGAGCATTAGAAAAGAAGCTCTCAACTGCGAAGGCCCGCTGCTCTCTAGACCGGAGCATGATGGCTATTTACTTGAGGAAGGATAAACTTGAGAACTTCTCCATCCAGATGCACCCCCTCCTGCCCCTCTACACGACCAATTCAACGCACGGGATTTTTTTCAAATGAGTAAGTTTCTCTGGCGCACTTTGTACATTTTTTAGGTTCATTTATTCAAAATACAATCACGAAAAATCATAAACAGAGTGAGGCATATGTAAGGAAGCAGCTCAATACTACTGTTAAAAAAATAATAATTTGACAAAAGGTTTGATAGGGGAACTTATTCGAATTGAAAAAAAAACTACAAGCCTACTGAGAGCAACAGGCTTAGCAAAAAACTGCTCTTCTCCAAAATTTTAGGAGATTGATCTTCTTCTTCTTCTTCTTCTTCTACGGTAATTACTAAATTACGTTAATTTAGTCCTAAATTACCTACAGTCAAAGAATCATTAAAATAGTTTTAAAAGGCTTGAATTCAATCTTGTATTATATACTGAGCTGCTTCATCATGTTTTTAAACTCTGTAGACTAATTATTTGACAATTATTATTGATCATATTTAATGAGAAAATACTATACTATTGAACGAGGATATCTGTTTATATGTTTATCTATATGTGACCGGATCTCGAAAACGGCTCTAACGATTCTCACGAAATTTGGAACAAAGTAGGTTTATGATATGAAAATTCGATTGCACTAGGTCTCGACCCTTGGATAACTCGCTGAAGGACATTAGAAGGATAAATACGTCTTTGGAAAACCAGCTAAAAATTTTGTCATCTGTCGATACCGTAATGGAAGTGAGTGAGCGAGTGCATGTGTGGGTTATTCCTCTGCTGATCTCACAAGAGAAAGTCCAAAATAGTAACTAGATGCTGTTAGAGTAGAATAGTAAATACCATATTAACAAAAAATATTGTAGCAAACTTAGTATATCATTCTAAATGGAATTCATAGTATATCTATTCGTAATTGATTATGTGTTTGTTTTTTGAAGTGTGAATAAATTGTTATTTTGATTATTAGTGATAGTAGCTTAACCTAGATTTTGATTTGGAATGTAGTATAAATTTAAAAAGGGACAGTTTTGGCACAGCCTACTATAGATAGAGTAACTTACTTATCTAAAGTAAGCCATGGTTTTGGGCATAAGCCAGTTGTGCCTCCTCATATAACTGTAAAAAATGATTGTACGACTGAAAAAAATTAATAAATAAATATAAACTATAAATTCAATCTTTCTTACAAATTATCTATGCTTTTACACTCCAGAGCGAAGCTCGGTCCCCCGATATTATATTAAGCGAGCAATTTCTGTATATTTGTTTATATTTTTATATTTGGTTATCTGGTTATTTTTATATCTGGTTATTTATGTTCAACGGATCTCGAAAACGGCTCCAACGATTTTCACGAAATTTGGAACATAGTAGGTTTATGATATAAAAATTCGATTGCACTAGGTCTCATCCTAGGAAAAACTCGCTGAACGACATTAAATGGATAATTCATCCTTGGCTGAAACAGCTGAGACTTTCGTCGTCTTTGGATAGTAAGAAGTGAGCGAGTGATTCTGAGGAAAATCAAAATATCGCATCCCCGAAATTCAAAAGCTGACGTATAGCCAGCTTTAAAATACGATCATTTAAAATAATTTTGTGTCCTGTTTATCAATAAATAAAAATAACGAGCGAAGTTCGGTCCCCCGATATTATAAATAAATTACAAACTCATAAAAAGTAATATGTCACTCAGTGACTAAAGCATGCTTTAGGTAGCTTTGAGCCAACATATAACTTATAGAATGAAACAGATACTTTTGCAATTCAACCACTTATCCATAGATACATGTATCACTACAAGATTGTGGTTCACTTCGAGCTGTCAGCAGTGGTTAAATGGTAACGATTGGTGTTATCTATGAGAAATGATGACAGTATGAATTGAATCTTACCCTATGGTTAACATGGTTCGGCTACATAACTTTCAAGCCCAATCCCTCAACACAAGCTATGTAACAGGGGAACATACATTCATAAGCATGTATACTACCAGCCAATATCCATCAAAGCCATGTCATTGATATTGTGCTAAAGTTTTGATATAACAAACAATTAATCACTGGGAACAAAGGTGGTCTGATATGTATGGGATGTTGTACAGAGAGATGCAGAGAGCGAGAGAGTGTGTGTGTGTGTTTGAGAGAATCAGTGAGTGAGGGGGATAAGATGAAAACATATAAACGTATATAAGGATAATATGGAAAGCTGCTGTATACATATAGGCTGTAAAGCTATTGGAAATTGCTCTGACACGTTGTTTAATGGTCAGGGGGTGAGGGATGCTTGAGGAAAGGTACACTGCGTCAAACAAAAAACCCAAAAAGCTGGACGGGGGACTGCATGTAGAGAGTTGTGGTGTGTGGGGGGGGCTGTTAAAATGAGGTCATACAAAGATGTTTAGCCAGGGCTTCTCTCCTGTGGAAAGGGTGGTTCCTGTAGGCCTTGTAAGATTCACGTAGGGGATGATATTCAAGTCACTGGAAATGATAGGACGGAATAGTTGCCACGTTCATTCTTCTACCGCCTTCTATAGTAGATTAGCTGTTTTTCAAGTTATCTGTTATTCAAGTAAAAAGTTAGCAAATTTTATCAAGATTTCAAGGATACCTAATTTATTAAGATTTGTCAAAGAATAACAGAGAAACTATTTCTTTTCGTACTGCATGAATGCACAAACAAGATCATCTGAAAAAAATTGTAAAATCAGCTGTATGGCCATATGGAGCCATACCGAGTTTCAAAGCTTCACCTTTAATACAATTGGAATTAGAAATTTGATATCCTATTATATTAAACAATTAATTTCTGTATGTCTGTTTATATTTTTATATCTGGTTATTTTTATATTTTTATATTATTGTGTTATCTGGTTATTTATGTTCAACGAATCTCGAAAACGGCTCTAACGATTTTCACGAAATTTGGAACACAGTAGGTTTATGAAATAAAAATTCGATTGCACCAGGTTTCATCCTTGGGAAAACTCTCTGAACGACATTAAAAAGATAATTCATCCTTGGTTGAAACAGCTGTGGATAGTAAAAAAGTGAGTGAGCGAGTGAGTATGTGAAAAATCAAAATATCGCATCCTCGAAATTCATAAGATGACATATTATAGTCAGCTGTGAAATAAACACGATCATTCTAGTGAATTGTGTTTTGTTTATCAATAAATAAAA
The DNA here is from genome assembly GCF_014356525.2 of Nilaparvata lugens. Taxonomy (NCBI): domain Eukaryota; kingdom Metazoa; phylum Arthropoda; class Insecta; order Hemiptera; family Delphacidae; genus Nilaparvata; species Nilaparvata lugens. Next base: position 92,385,551 of record NC_052505.1, read on the forward strand.
ATATCCAGCGAAGCTCGGTGCCCCGCTTTGATGTTTAAATGGTGAACAGTGGCCATGCATGCAGTAAGAAAAGATATAATTTCTCTGTTATTCTTTGACCAATCTTAATGAATAAGGTATCCTTCAAATCTTGATGCAATTTGCTAACTCTTTTGTCTCTTGTGAATTCTCTGTTAAGTGAACGGTTTTCGTGAAATTTGCCATCAAAAATTAAAATGGCCGCCATTTTGAATATGTACATCAAATTTTTTTTATTATTTTTCAAAGTTGAGTCTTTATAGCATAAATATTCATGCAGCATTTCAGATCAATACAACATTTCGTTCTTGAGATAAAAATTCCCAAGTGAAAAAAAACAAATTGGCAGCTATAAGGATAACCACTGAGTTTTGGCCACTTCAAATACGACATTTGTAATCTTCTATCATCCAGGAACAATATACCCTAGAATGTTCGACACTACGTTTGAAACACTTTGAATAAGGAAACCCCCTACAAGACTACAGGCCAGTGTGTAGGAGGGAAATATTTATGATGATTAAGTTAATTCGTTCTCAAATATATTTCGTTTGACAAAAACATTCTTTTTCGTGATTTAAAAACACATAATTATTATTGATATTGAAGGTTTTGGTCGTTGAAGCCGTTGAAGGCTTACTTAATTGACCGAGTGAAGTGAGGTCTAAGATTCAAGTCGACGATTTGGCATTTCTCTTAATGTTTAAAATGTTTGAATGTTTATATGTTGCGCATTTACGGCGAAACGCGGTAACAGATTCTCATGAAATTTGACAGGTATGTTCCTTTTTAAATTGCGCGTCGACGTATATACACGGTTTTTGGAAATTTTGCATTTCAAGGATAATATAAAAGGAAAAAGGAGCCTCCTTCATACGTCAATATTAGAGTAAAAATCGGACTATACAATTATTCATCATAAATCAGCTGTCGAGTTGATTATAAATTGTATGCCATGACGCATGCAATTTAATATCTCAATGTAACTTGGTAAAAAATCAACAGCTGTGTAGACTATAAAATGGATGCCTCATTGCATGCCTCATTGAATGCAATTTTTATGCTCTATTAAATAGGATGCAAAGAACTTATAACAGCTTGTCTGGGAGCCTAGATTACTGTCTTCCTAGATGACGGTTTTCTTGCGCTAAATTAAATCTTGTGTAAGCATGATCTGATCAAATAAAAAGTTGGTGTATCAGTGTGGATGTGCTTATGGTTTGGGACATCGTTCAGTTATAGATGTTATTTATTCTATTGATAAAATTTTTGTTCATTATTTGTTATTATATTCTTCAATTTTCATGAATTTTTAATTCCCAATTTGTTTTATTTTCACTTTTTCCATAAGTATATGAATTCTTTGTATTTTTAATTTTTGAATTAGGTGGTATTTTTGTTGTTTGTATTATTTATTATTGCATAAGGTCGTATTATTTTTTCTTTTTTCATTTGTATCTGTACAATTTTCATTGTTAAGGAGACATATTTGGGAAAACCCGTTGTCTCCATTATGAATAAATAAATAAATAAATGAACTATTGTTTGCATCCAATTAATAATTAAAATAACATAGTATTGTCTCTCGAAATTTCTCTGCTTTGAACTTGGGCTGTCCTGATGCCAGTATGTCTTGAAGGAGATTAGCTTTTGATGTTAGTATTTTTGATACACCAACCCCAACAGCCATTAGCCGTTTTCACACCGATATCTCGCCGACACGACATACAGACAGGATTTACTCTGATGGACAGTATAAGGAGAGGCTGCGGTTTATATCTGCAGAGGTCTACTGTTCACAGAACTACTAGTTATTGAGATTGAATGTTTTGGACGTTGAAGCCGTTGAAGGCATACTTAATAAAAGTAGGCTAGTAATTGAAAAACTAGTAATTCAAGTGCAAAAGATGGATTCCTACATATTATCAGTATCAGTGTCCGTGACTGGATCAGTGAAAATATTATTGCAATGAGACTATCTCCACTCAGGCCGCCCGAGCTAGTATGAATCGTCCCATTAGAAGTCATGGGAAGTATATTTCACTTATACGGTACGAACACTGATAGACTACTGATATATGGGAATCAACCTCTATACAGAACAATAGAATTTTATTCATCAAGATACATCCGAAAATTCGAAAAAGTAGGACAAAGAAAGTGTATTTTTTTATCATAACTTCTACTGATTAAGGAAATTTTTTTGAAATATTTAATTTATTGGGAGTTTGCAACTGGAAAAGGTGGGCGGAGGATCGGGAGAGATGGAAAGGCTTTGTGAGGGAGGCCAAGGGTTGTAGCGACCTGTAGAGCTGAGGAGTAGTAGTAGTATTCCATTTATTGACACGGAAAATATTACACTGTGTCGACTACTACTTGAATGACATAACAGTGATTGTATGAGAGTTGACAAAAAGTAGCAATATAATCGCGATAGGAATCGCGATAGAACTAGTGAGCCTCTCGGACTGAAGAAATCGCTCAAAATGCTGATGTTGATCTGTCAGCTGTTCCATTAAAACCTCCGATTAGAATAGATTAACAATAATATTCCATAATATAACTTTCACATGATCTTTTCCTCCCGTGATTATTGGTTCTATCTACAGCAATGGTCGCCAAACTTATGAGCATGTGAGCTAGAATAGCATTTATAAATCTTCTAGTGAGCTACCAAAGGATATTAGACTGAAGAAAGTTCGGTAGGCAAAGTGAAATTTTCACACATTTATTGCCTGTGAAGATACATTTCTAGTGTTGAAATCTGCTTATCTCATAGCAAAAAGTATAACAAAATTTGAAATGTACATTTCAATGAGAGCAGTGGAACTCTTTTTGGTCATCAAGTATTTGATATAGCCGCCATTCTGATGCTGTTTCCCAAATGTTCATCAGTCCTATATAGATTTTTATGAATTTCATACTTGAAAAAGATGCTTCATACAAGTAAGTACAGCTGAACATGGCTTTCAACCTCAATGCAACTTGAATAATATTGGATATTTTTCTTTATGAACTTGATGCCAAATATTTCCAGTTGTAGAAAGTTATCTGAGAGACAGATCATTTTGAAAATCCACAAATTCCATTTCAACTGAAGCCTGATCTTCACCAAAATGTTGCCACAACACAAGCTGCAAAATCTTCTGCATAGATCTCCACAAAAGAGAGTTGATGAACTGGACCATATTTGATATGCTTTTAAAATCTTGAAATCGTTGATTTGAAAATCCACAAATTCCATTTCAACTGAAGCCTGATCTTCACCAAAATGTTGCCACAACACAAGCTGCAAAATCTTCTGCATAGATCTCCACAAAAGAGAGTTGATGAATTGGACCATATTTGATATGCTTTTAAAATCTTGAAATCGTTGATCAAACTGTTGTTTCAAGTCTGAAAGAATCGTAACGAATTCTTTATTATTGCTGCGGTGCTGTGGAGGATTTTTCTCGCCATTGATTTTCTTCAGACTGGGAAAGTATTTATATTCATAAAGGACGACTTTACTTGCTCAAGTATTTCTGTGAGCTACCAAAAACTACCCCACGAGCTACCGGTAGCTCGCGATCGACTTTTTGGCGACCACTGATCTATAGCATAAATGATAAATATACAATGAATACTGTGTAAGTATCTTTCCTTTCCTTATAAAGGAGTAAGTCGATCTTATTGTCCAACGAATTCGAACTGTTTTATGGGTCAAAGAATGTGTGTTGAAAGTTTAAAGTTTATTGATGAAAGCATTCAAAAGTTATCGTCGAACATTTGGGAAGCAAATGACTATAGTTTCGCACTTATAAGCTATCGATTAGATTAGTCATGGTTTGTACGCCTGAAACTCCCTCTGGAAGGGTGACCACTTGTAGAGCCGACTTCTCCAAATGTCGGGAGCTGAAAGAAATAGCTTCCCAGTGATTCGGAGCCTATCTAAGTTTTCAGGTTCACTCATATCTCTTCATCATCCGTTATTAATGTTATTAATCAACAATTAATAACAAGACAAATTAAGGAAAATTCCCAGTATAGTTTAAATGACCAGATTCATTTCAACCAATACAACACTACCGTACGAATTTAGTTTTATTATAACATTGTAAACTATACTTTGATACATTGATCAATAATTTTTTCCATTTACATATTTGTTATTTCATCTTTCACTTGTTTTCTTGGTTTTTATTTTGTACTGAAAGTAAATTTTGTTATCATGACGAGTCTGTTGCTTAAGCCGCCATTTTGTGACACCGTTTAGTGGGAGGAGACTGTCTAGCTGGACCAATGGCAGGCGTTCATGCCCTTGACCAATAGCAGTACTCGCCTACTAGTATAGATTCTGCTGCTCTTGTATTTAGTTTTAGTTTATCAGAAATTGACAATGGTGTAATAACCGGAACCGGTCTTTTTAAGTATCAATAAATCAGTGGTTTTTTGACAATTTCTCAGCCTTTTTCATTTAATATGAATAATTACCACAAGATAAACTTCTCAACTACACAAAAAAAATAAATGCTCCCAATGCTCATGCAATGATAACAGTTTGAAGTGAATGTCAGTCACTAAATCAATGAAGATGATACACGAAGCCTACAGCTCCAATCTTCGTATTATATTCAAGATGCCAGTTGCATAAAAAGACTTAAGTTTTAATCGTGATTAATTTCACGAGAACCAATATTAAATTTATTTATTTAATTATTTATTTATTTATTTATTTATTTATTTATTTATTTATTTATTTATTTATTATTTATTTATTTATTTATTTATTTATTTATTTATTTATTTATTTATTTATTTATTTATTTATTTATTTATTCATTTATTTAATACAGTTGCTTTTTTAGGAAATTATCCTACAGCAGGTTGGCATTATTACTTTCCTTGCCCTATTACTATAGGTAAGGAAAGTATTCTTTCCGAAAAAATTAAGGTACCCCAATTTATAAATTTCTATCTGTTTGAAGGTCCCCTGAGACCAAAAAGGTGGTTTTTGGGTATTGGTCTGTATGTGTGTGTGTATGAGTGTATGTGCGTCTGTGTACACGATATCTCATCTCCCAATTAACTTGAAATTTGGAACTCAAGGTCATTACACTATAAAAATCCGACACGAACTTTCTCGATCGAATGCAATTTAAGATGGCGGTTAAAATGAATAAAATGTTGTCAAAAACAGGGTTTTTCGCAATTTTCTCGAAAACGGATCCAACGATTTTGTTGAAAAATTTTGTAAAAATTCCAACGATTTTGTAAAAATTCTAGGAGCTCCGTCCCATCCATGCAAAGTTTGATTTTAGATTGCCAATTATCAGGCGTTGGGTACAATTTAAACAAAAAATTCCAAATGAAAAAGATTGAGCATGAGAATCTCTACAATTAATGTTCAGCAACATTTTCACCTAGAATTCAAAATAAGCTCGAAATCCGAGAAAATGTTATTATTCCAATTGCAAACTGTTGGCAACTGTTGATTCTATTAAATCATTCACTATGAAGGGATAGCAAACTTCGTGTGTCTCCAGCGTTATTGTCCTGTCAGCAGCTGGCTTGGATCTTTGAATAGTAGACTTGAGATGCGCGGGAACACTAGCGTCAGGTGATAAATTTTCATAACGGCAAGGAAAGTTGTGTGAGTGCGCCACACCAGATTTTTTACAAATTTCAATTACAAAATCAAACAAATCATGACAAAAAATATTGATCACATGCTAAACAAGAGAGTTTATGAGAATATTATCAATAATTCCAAGGATATTACATTCATTGCAGTACAATCAAGAGAAAAAACCATAGTTCCTCAAATCATTAATTGCACTTCAGACAGTCAAGTCTACATTGGTCCATCTTACTCGTTCAATCAGAATGAGCGAATTTTCAAGCACTGCTCCACAAAAGTTGATAGGATCTTCATATCCCGCGTCGTTAGTGTGACGTAATTATTGTGGATCACGTTGCTCGAATCTACTTTTTCAAATGCCGGAACTCTGCCAATGAGCCATGCTCGCGGTACTGCATACTGTGGGCATGAGAATACACATAGCACATGCTCGACTGACTCCAGCTGTTGCAAGTTTCAGATGGAACACAACTGAACGGCTCTGATCTTATGGATGTTGCCCATGCTTGTGTCGTTTCGTGGGCTTTTTTTTCGAAAAAGCCTTCTCTGATTGGTTCTCGTGAAATTAATCACGATTAAAATTGATTCTGCTTTTTTACAACCGGGTGAAGGTATATTATGGAACTAGCCGTCAGGCTCGCTTCGCTCGCCATATGCGTGTAGCCAGGGGGCTTCGCCCCCTGGACCCCCGACTGGATAGTCCAAAAATGAGATCAGCGGGCTCGCTTCGCTCGCCTGCATGTAGACCTCAGCGGAACCTCTTTACCGAATTCTAGACCCCCGACTGGATTGTCCAAAAATGAGATCAGCTGGCACGCTTCGCTCGCCTGCATGTAGTCCTCAACGGAACATCTGTACCGTATTTGAACGTATTATGCCAATTTGATCTCGAAAAACACCTGTTACTATATCGGCGTATCTTTGGCGAGCAAAATTCTTCCACCTGAGTTAAACCAGTCTACTGAATTTTTTTAAATATATTTCCATCAATTATTGAAAAAGGTGAGGAAATGCAGAAAAGCTGAGAAAACGCTAATTTTGGCTAATTGGTATTTTGGAGGTCCTGGATGAATGCATTTCAATCTTCAACTTGGTGCCAACCTAACAAAGTCAACTCAACTTAATGCCAACCTGACAAAATTTTTAATTTAGTTACCAGAACAACTGTTTCGAAGAGGTACTCTCTCTAGATTATAGTTCTACATTAACATATGGTATGGACATTTCAATAATAATTTTAAGATATTGGAATAAGAATATACATGCTAAAAGAACTTTGAACCCTTAAAAACCACCCTTAGAGTTAAAATATCGCCAAAAGATTCATTAGTGCGCCTCTAAAGGGCCAACTGAACATACCTACCAAATTTGAAAGTTTTTGGTCCGGTAGATTTTTAGTTCTGCGAGAGAGTGAGTCAGTCAGTGAGTGAGAGAGTGAGTGCCATTTCGCTTTTATATATATAGATAAACTGCATATCTAGTGTGTCAGTTCTTCAATCAGCTGTTCCCATTCACAAAACTTTGGAAGAGAACCTAGGGACTAGTTGCACAAAAGCCTGTTCAATTTTAATGTTGGTTAAATGCCAACCAACCAATCAGAACCAATTAGAGACAGATTTCTGTGATTGGTTGTCATGGAATCACGATAAGAATTCAACAGGTTTTTGTGCAACTAGTCCCTTGGTTCTCTTCCAAAGTTTCAAATCGCAAAAACAAACTCCCGCCAAAAAACTCTACCCAATCTCAACAGCTGAGTGAATGAGAGCGTGACAGTGTGTTAGAAAGCGATAGTAATTGACTACCTACATTTTCATGAGAGATTTAGATTTTAGAAAGAAACAAAAATTAGCAGGGAGTGACAAGTGAGTAAGACATAAAACTAGAAATTTTAGAAGACAAAGATAGATGCTATGAGTTAGCGTTCAGAATAAAAGTATGAAGGAGAGAAATGGGATTGAATATGAAAGAAAGTATGTGAGATTAGAGATGGAAAGAGAGAGTAAGAACGAGAGAGAGAGATAGAGTGAGTGAGAGAGAGTGAGAGTTAGCAGCCAGCCGACAGTGTATTGATCCATTAATGGTTGGCGGGTCTAGCAGCTGAGTGTGAAAAGCATGCACCTTATAGCCCTAAAACTTCACTCGACATTTCCTCAATATATGTCCACTTGCATCGACATTACTATTAGGTCAAGGCTCATCATTTCCAGCATTAAGGACCCATCACTTAAAACTGGTCATAGAAATTGATCGTTTTCACAGTTATAAAATATTTGATATGAGTATTAACACAAATTTAGTGAGGTGGGGAATCAAATCTATGATAAAAGTTCGAAAAAGTATCCTTCATTATTATCACAACAGAACTTCAACTCTTTAAGAGCCATTAAAGGGTGCTTCATAATTTTATTGTGTTTCAATAGTTATTTCAGTAGCCGAAAAAAGTGAATATTTGTTCAAATCTATATATAGATTAACTTATATATAGATGAGAGATAGAGATATAGAGATATAGAGAGAGATGACTGATATAGATGATAGATTTAACTTATATATATAGATGAGGCCATCTTAAACAGTGTTATGCTAATGGAAGGGGATTTAAATTGTATTGTATCGGTTTTTTTTCCAAAAGCACATGGGTGAGGGGTCTATTCCTCACAGTAGATGGAGGAGTGGTAAGGAAAGAGGATTTATTACAGATTTATTTATTTCACAGATACAGTCAATTTATAAACAAAACAAAATCATAATAAACCTATGCATGAACCGAAGCCTGTGTGCAGGAATGAGTTGCATCATCACCTGACTGTAGCCGACAAAAGTAAATCATTGACCGAGCGAAGTGAGGTCTAAGATTCAAGTCGACGGATTGGCATTTCTCTTAATGTTTAAATGTTTAAATGTTTAAATGTTTAAATGTTTAAATGTTTGAATGTTTAAATGTTAAATGTTTAAATGTTTGAATGTTTAAATGTTTAAATGTGAAATGTTAAATGTTTAAATGTTAATGTTTAAATGTTTAAATGTTTAAATTTTAATGTTTAAATGTTTAATGTTTAAATGTTTAAATGTTTAAATGTTTAAATGTTTAATGTTTAAATGTTTAAATGTTTAAATGTTTAAATGTTTAAATGTTTAAATGTTTAATGTTAAATGTTTAAATGTTTAAATGTTTAAATGTTTAAATGTTGAATGTTTTAAATGTTTAAATGTTTAAATGTTTAAATGTTTAAATGTTTAAATGTTTAAATGTTTAAATGTTTAAATGTTTAAATGTTTAAATGTTTAAATGTTTAAATGTTTAAATGTTTAAATGTTTAAATGTTTAAATGTTTAAATGTTTAAATGTTTAAATGTTTAAATGTTTAAATGTTTAAATGTTAAATGTTTAATGTTTAAATGTTTAAATGTTTAAATGTTTAAATGTTTAATGTTTAAATGTTTAAATGTTTAAATGTTTAAATGTTTAAATGTTTAAATGTTTAAATGTTTAAATGTTTAAATGTTTAAATGTTTAAATGTTTAAATGTTTAAATGTTTAATGTTTAAATGTTAATTTAAATGTTTAATGTTTAATTTTAAATGTTTAAATGTTTAAATGTTTAAATGTTTAAATGTTTAATGTTTAAATGTTTAAATGTTTAAATGTTTAAATGTTTAAATGTTTAAATGTTTAAATGTTTAAATGTTTAAATGTTAAATGTTTAAATGTTTAAATGTTTAAATGTTTAAATTTTAAATGTTTAAATGTTTAAATGTTTAAATGTTTAAATGTTTAAATGTTTAAATGTTTAAATGTTTAAATGTTTAAATATTTAAAGGTTTAAATGTTTAAATGTTTAAATGTTTAAATGTTTAAATGTTTAAATGTTTAAATGTTTAAATGTTTAAATGTTTAAATGTTTAAATGTTTAAATGTTTAAATGTTTAAATGTTTAAATGTTTAAATGTGTAAATGTTCAATTTGAATGTTTAAAAATTTAAACATTTGAACATTAAGAGAAATGCCAATCCGTCGACTTGAATCTTAGACCTCACTTCGCTCGGTCAATGATTTACTTTTGTCGGCTAACAAGTGATTACACAGATGTGTGGAGAAGCCAGTCTATTGCTGTATTTCCATAAGGTCTATAGTTTCAATCAGGTACTTGTGGATGAGAATACTGCGTGAGGTCTACTGTTCACAGAACTACTAGTACATAATATTTGATACGTAAGTAGCTATTCAAAGGATGATTCATAAATAAAACTCAAAATGAGAATAACCCTTAAGATTCAATATGTATTTAAAAGCGAATCAAGAACGATAATGAGGGAAATGAATTGAATGAATAAGTAGAAAAATGATCGATGGAAGTGTAAGGTGTTAATTATGGTAAAGAAGACTTGAGAGGAGAAAGAGGTGGAGAGGAGCAGGAGGAGGTCAATATGGGAGGAGGAGAAAAGGGAATAGGACGAGGACAATATTTATAAAATCCAGATGAGGAAAATTGATAAGCAATCACCCCTCAGTGAAATTTGTGCTAGCCAAAACCACTTTCACAAAATTGAGGAAAATTCATGCCTCCTAGCCGATTTACCTTTTCCCTTCAAATTAGAATATTCCATCACAGGATATGTACATAATTACAAAACTTGTGAGACCTCACATATACCTGATTGCATTTTCACGTGATGCAATTGAGCAACAAATTGTGTGCTAGTCCAGATTCCTGCCTGTGAACACACAGCTCCCAGGACAACATGTATTCCGCTATGAAAAATTCATTCAAGATTAAACCAAAAATGATACTAAACTGAGAGAATAACCTTTTGCTATTACTCGTAGAGAATTACTTGTTGCTATAACATGTTTTCCGCTTCTCTGATTAAATCTTGTGGCATTCAACTGTAATTTAATCACCGTTAAAAATTAACTGACTCTTGGGCGACCGGGTCTATAAGTGGATGAAAATCGAGAAGAATCAACTAAACAGAACACAGTAAATAAAACAGGAAAGGCTTGTAGTTTGAAAGTCAGTCATCCGGAGTTCAAAATCAGAATAATTTAGATTATTCAGATGATAAGCTTAGCAATGAGAGAGGAGGGTTGCATACTAGTAGTTCTGTGAACAGTAGACCTCACGCAGTATTCTCATCCACAAGTACCTGATTGAAACTATAGACCTTATGGAAATACAGCAATTTATAGACTGGCTTCTCCACACATCTATGTAATCACTTGTCAGCTGCTTTATGATGAATAATTCTATAGTCTGATTTTTACTCTAATATTGGCGTATGGAAGAGGCTCCTTTTTCCTTTTATATTATCCTTGAAATGCAAAATATCCAAAAACCTTTTATATAGGTCGACGCGCAATTAAAAAAGGAACATACCTGTCAAATTTCATGAAAATCTATTACCGCGTTCCGCCGTAAATGCGCAACATAAAACATATAAACATTTCAACATTTAAACATTAAGAGAAATGCCAAACCGTCGACTTGAATCTTAGACCTCATTTCGCTCGGTCAATTATGAGATATCAGTAATTGAAACACTGATCAATATAACTGAATCAATGAAAGAGCAGGAATTTTCAAGTCAACAGTCCGACAGTGAGAGAATTTAAACAACTACATGATAGCTCATGACAGAACACAAAATTGATTTGTAAACAACTATAATCATTTGGAATCAATATAATCAATGAGAGAATAATATTAAAAATTGGAAGAAATGCATTCCGAGATTGATTCAGGTATTTAGATTATAGTTCTTGCACTATATATCGTTTTCTAGCGTCAAAAATAATCATTGTTAGTAATAGAAATCATTATTTGATGAAGCTTATTAACTTATTGACTACATAATTTTTCCCAATCGATGAGAGGAGAGTGATTATGTAGATTCAAAGCTACACAATACTATTCCAAAAGCATGAAATTGACCAGATATATGGTCATAGATCAGAGCTACTAGCCATTTAGAGAATAATTGAAGAGATATAAGAATAAAAAAACTGATAATGAGATACTAGAAACAGTGAATGAACTCTATCAATAACCAAGTAATGTAATTGAAAAGCACAGAGATATTGCAGGATTAAATACATAGGATATGAATACAGAAAGTGGAAATTCAAGGAAGCCATTTTGTTGTTTAAAAGTCCAAGTAAAAACTTAGTAATATAATTAGAAAGCAGAGATATTGCAGGCTCAAATACACGCAATATTAGTACAGAAATTGAAAATGCAATGCCTATCTCGAAGAAGCTATTTTGTTGTTTAAATATCACCCTATGTCCGGAAAGCTAAACTCAACCAATAACAATCGAGCCAATGAGAAAGCAGAGATTCGATCAACCAATACTTTACTTTATGTGGCTCTACAGTCCTGGGTGGACTTTGGCCTCCTCTACATAATGCCTCCAAACTTCTCTCTCCTGGGCTCTTCGTCGCCAGTCTGCCACTCCTAGCACCCGAAGATCGCCCAGGACGTCATTCAGCCATCTCCTCCTTGGTCTTCCTCTTCTCCTTGTCCCCATCATCATCTCATCCATCATCTTCAATGGGACTCTCTCTTCACCCATCCTTGCCACATGACCCAGCCATTCTATACGTTTTGCCTTTATGGACCGTACAATGTTTTCTTGCCCAATGGCTTCATCAATCTCACTATTATACCTGGCTCTCCAATTCCCATCATCCCATTTTGGTCCCCAAATCCTTTTGACCAATTTTCTTTCAAATGAGCTCAGTGCTCTCTCATCCTTGCTCAAAATTATCCATGTCTCCGATCCGTATGTCACAATGGACTTTATTAACGTCCTGTACATTTTTTCTTTTGTTTTACGCGAAATGAGTCTGCTCTTGAAAATTTTTTGGTTTGCATAATATGCACGGTTGCCCATCATGATCCTGTCATATATTTCATTACTCGTTCTATTATCACCAGTTAGCATTACCCCAAGGTATTTGAACTTACTAACGCCTTCTATTTCACAACCATCTGATATTTTTCAAGTTATTTACCTGTCTCCTCTGCTCATTTGCTGACATTCTCATGTACTCGATCAAACCAATAGGAGTTCAGTAACCGAAACTTCAAGCAATCACATGCTAACATAATGAAGAGCTGCTTCATTTTAAATCAAAAGTCAGCCAATGGCTATTCAATAACAGAGTATTTGACCAATCACAACCGGCCAATGAGAGAACAGAGATTTTGAGTCGAGAAAAATCTTTAATGCGATCGCTGGTCCTTCAAGTATGTACAAATGTCCAAGTCAAATTTCTCTTTGAAATTGTTTTATTTCTCCACAGAAGATGAGTACAACTTGTTCGGTATTATTCGAAATGAACTTGTGAAGATGTGTACAGATATACGCGCCTCGAACATGAGCAATTCACTTTCAATCAGCTGATGCCAAGCTTTTTTTATCTGTATCTTACCGTTTCTGTAAAAATACAGATATAGTCAGCTGATTAAAAGTGAATTGCTCATTTTCGCGGCGCGTATATCTGTACGCACCTTGAGATGGAAAATTGAATTTTACATGATTTTATAATGTGAGACCCATTAATGGGACCCATATTAGTAGGCTACATACATCACTAATCATAATAATAAAATCCTGAGAGACTACTTAAGTAGAAACATATTATTTTTGCAATCTTGAGTCTCATTGAAGTTCAATTTTCTTCCAATCCTTCAATCCTGAAAGTATTTTTCAATTTAAGTATATCATTTTAAACAGATCTGTCTCTTGAATTAGAAATTTGAGAAAGTTACAATCTAGCGAACTATTGGCTGTAGGATCAGGTCTCAACTCATTTTATTCAGACTAAAGGCACAGTTAGCTTGACAGCTCTTATTAATGGCTTAATAAGTTAATGTATATCAGACGGATTACTAAACAGATTTATCGGTGACGGTAATATCTTCAAGGAAGTAGAGTATAGTTAAAGTAAGCTATGTGAGTTATATGGGAGGTTGTGGATCTATATTATTAGTCTTTTGGGGTTATATTTAAGTACGGTGGTACTATCCTTTTGCGACCTATCCTTGTAGATTAATAGTATTATTCTCAATTTCAATAAATAAATTCGTATGGCTTTTGTTGGTGGGGAGTTCCCTTTCGGGAATGTTCCACCGCCTGAATATATAATTTAAGCCGTCAATGGGCCTTACGACTGTCATACTTCAGCCGGGACCGACAGTTTAACGTGCCCATCCGATAACACGGGAGTGATCTGGTTAAAAAACTTTTGGTAATGAGAGGGGTTCGAACCCGGGATCTCTATGCTGCTACGCAAGCACTCTATCCACTAGACCACGGATCACTCCTTAATAAAGAGATCAATTTCAATAATATACTATTAGTCCAGGCAATGAATGCTCAAAAAAGGTATGGAGGGAAAAGTTTGGAGCACAATTTTTGACCCCGCAGCTCTTTTAAGGATAGTAAGGGGGTAAACATATAAAAATTCCTCACTCCTACCCCCTGTGCTAAGGGGGTGAGGGTGGTTTGAAAGAACCAAATTTTGGTGTTTGTCACATATCTTGAACAATATGCATATTTCGGATATTTTTGTCAGATACAGAATTGAAGCTTAGAAATTAGCCTACAAATTTCATCATTAACATTTTTCCATATATCTCAAAGTTTTCTAGGTATGAGCTCTCGAAGATGTCACAATTTGAAGAAAAACCCTTCCGGCTCCGATTATTTATCTTTTTGGCTTTATAACTTTTTAACGATTGATTGAAAAAAGAATTGAGAATTTCACACTCAAACTCAAGCTGCTATAACAATTGATGAAAATGATAAAATGATAAAATAATAAATCAAATTGAAGAGAATTTTATGCTCTACATATGAACGTTCAGTACATATTTTTTCGATGCATTGTTGTTGAGCAATAAGTCCTGAAAGTTGAGAAAATTGTATGAAAAAGTGTCATTTCAAAGATTTTACACTTTGAAAAGTGAATATCTTGACAACTAGAAGAGATATCACAAAACTTGTAGGAAATTTATCTAGCTTCATTTTTGCTTAGTCATTCATGTCGCTGAAGTAATTTGTTTCCAAGATACATGCATGTAAGCCGGAAATGATAAAAACGCAACTTTTAAACCACCCTCATCCTTTAAGCACCAAGTGGTAGGGATGAGGACTTTTGATATGTTCACCTTGTAAGTAGTCCTAAATAAGCTGCGAAGTCAAATATTGTGCTCCAAACATTCCCTCCAAATTCCCCTGTCAATTGATTTATTGTTGTTAAACTGAAGATATTACACTCAACACTATAACGGCTGCAAAAATCGTGGAGAGATGCATGAAATAATACATGAAATTGAAGATAATATAATGCTCTATGAGCTTATGATTAGCACGGATTTTTTCAATCAGTCGTTAAAAAGTTATAAGGCCAAAAAGATGAAAAATCGGAGCCGGAAGGGTTTTTCTTCAAAATGTGACATCTTCGAGAGCTCATACCTAGAAAACTATGAGAGATATAGAAAAATGTTACAAATGGAACTTGTAGGCTAATTTGTAAGCTTCAATTTTGAATATGATAAAAATTTCCGAAATACGCATATTGTTTGAGATATGTGCAAATCACCAAAATATAGTACTTTCAAACCACCCCCACCACTTTAGCACAGGGGGTAGGAGTAAGGGACTTTTGATATGTTTACCCTCTTACTGTCCTCAAAAGAGCTGCGGGGTCAAAAATTGTGTTCCAAACTTTTCCCTCTATAATTTTTTGTTGACTGGACTATATTATAACAATATCATGTGATCTGTTTTGCTGATGTCAGATTTCCCTAGCTTTACTATTTCATTAATTATTTGCTTTACTATTTCATTAATTATTTGCCAAACATTAAAAAGTCATCTAGACATCCACCTTCATTTTCCCAATGATACTGACTAGGCTACTACTCACAGGAAATAGAAGTTCAGGAAAGTATTTTTGCGGCTATGCGTATCCAATATTCCAGTCATTTTTGTGTACCTGAAAAAATATCAAACATTAGAGTGGGAATTTCGGATAAATTGTTAAATCATTAGAAGATCAAAGAAAACGTTCAGAAAGAGGGAATATCATAAGTACAGTATGGTACTGAACATAGCGCGATTTTTTTTTATCTTGGCTTGGAGTGGAAACATAGTGGAGCAGCCAAGGAAGTTAAGTAGTCTACTTTCAGTCTATCCATGGGTTGATAAGTAAATGTGAATTACAGATTACTAGTAAGTCTATACTGTCTAATATAGTCAATTTCATTCGTGAAGGTAATAAGGAGAAAGGTGGTTCGATCTTCAGGAAGTTACTGAGGGACCCACTAGCAATAAAAATCATACATGATTTTGAAAAGCCATTCTATAATATCCTCTAGGGCACATAGTTGTCACACTTTTACCCTCCACTCCAACAATTGATCGCTACAATTTGACAGACGTCAATGGGACTCAACTTCCAACAACTCTATTATTTCTCTCTTATCACATTAGCGAAGCATCAATATTAAACTGAAAAATGAACAGGACAACGAGTGTTGAGTGAGTCAACAAATGGCACATGTCTTTATCACCCCTTCTTCTTTATTAATTTATCGATCTGCCTCAGCAAGGGTGGAGGAGAGAGGGTAGTATTGAGCTGAAACTCCCACACACGATTTGGGAAGGAATTTGTATCCCTCGAGAATATTGGAAAATCGTCTTCATATTGGTGGAAACACTCATTTATTATAAAATGTTTGAGATACTAGTTTTGGTCGCTACACCGTTATCAAGGGATTCAAACTCAGGAAACTCAGTGATTTCTCCAATATCAAGACGTTTTATTCAATATTGGAGAAATCACTTATTTGTTATATGTTTCAGTAACTAGTTATGGTAGCTACACCGTTATAAATGTAATTCAGTATATCCTATACTATTAAACGAGTAGCTTCTGTTTAGATGTTTGGATGTTTAGATGTTTATATGTTTGTATTTCACTGAATCTCGAAAACGGCTGTAACGATTCTCATGAAATTCAGAGCATAATAGGTTTATAATATAAAGATTCGATTGCATTAGGTCTCATCCCTGGGAAAACTCGCTGATGGACATTAAAAGGATAATTATTATTCATCCTTGGAAGAACAGCTGATAATAATTATTTCGTCGTCTGTTGGTGATGGAAGTGAGTGAGCGAGTTCATGTGTGTGGGACTGTGTCAAAATTATGACTCAGCTGTTGAACTTTTGTGATCATTTAATCAGGTATTTAGTGCCGGTTGCAAAAAAGCCGGGTTATTTTCAATCCTGATCAATTCCAGTAGATCCATCTTTTTTAATGGTCTTCTCTGATTTGGTTCACGTGAAGTTAATCAGGATTAGAATTTAACCAGCTTTTGTGCAACCGGGCCTTTGTGAGGGAAATTTTTGCATTCCTCTGGGAATTAATCTCAATTTACTGTGATAAGATAGAAAATTTCTGTATGAACAATGAATGTTATTATAATTTCTTCTTTCGTAATAAATTTTTTATGCTTTTATACTCCAGAGGAAGCTCGGACCCCGATATTCTATATAATAAGAGTGAGAAGGGTTGTGTTTGTTCGCATCAAAATATGTCAACCTGTGCATTGCATACAGGAAAAACATGAGTGATTAAGGTCTCCAAATTTTAGATCTCGAATATTACACTTCTTCTGTAGTCCCTTGAAACGTCCATATAGCACATATATATTTATAATGTAGTACACCCCGATTTCTAGTACAGACCTCGTAGAGTTCATTTTTACTTTCCTTGCCTTATTACCATAGGTAAGGAAAGTATTGCTTTCCGAAAAAAATTAAGGTACCCCAATTTCTAAATTTCTATACGTTTCAAGGTCCCCTGAGTCCAAAAAAGTGGTTTTTGGGTATTGGTCTGTATGTGTGTGTGTGTGTGTGTGTGTGTATGAGTGTATGTGCGTCTGTGTACACGATATATCATCACCCAATTAACGGAATGACTTGAAATTTGGAACTTAAGGTCCTTAAAATATAAGGATCCGACACAAACAATTCGATAAAATGCAATTTTCAAGATGACGGCTAAAATGAAGAAAATGTTGTCAAAAACAGGGGTTTTCCCCGGTTTTCTCGGAAACGGCTCCAACGATTTCGATCAATTTTATACCTAATATTGTCATTGATAAGCTCTATCAACTGCCACAAGTCCCATATCTGTAAAAATTCAGGAGCTCCGCCCCATCTATGCAAAGTTTGATTTTAGATTCCCAATTATCAGGCTTCAGATACAATTTAAACCAAATATCCCGAGTGGAAAAGATTGAGCATCAAAAATTAAGCCTGAAATTCAAAATAAGCTCGAAATTTGAGAAAATGTGATTATTCAATAATTGCAAACTGTTGTCAACTGTTGATTCTATTAAATGATTCACTATGAAGAGATAGCAGACCTCGTATGTCCCCAGCGTTATTGTCCATTCACCAGCTGGCTCAGATCCTTGTTTATAAGTAGACTTGAGATGCGCGTGAGCACTAGCGGTGATCAATTTTCATAACGGCAAGGAAAGTTGTGTGAGTGCGCCACACCAGATTTCTGTTTTTCATATATATAAATTAGGATTTTACAGTACTCTACTGTCTTCCTTCTTTTAGCCGAGTCCTCCATCCTTGTCTGTCTTCCCACTCACCATCTCTTAAATTCCTCATTACCATAGCCTCATCCACTTCATTCCTCCAAGACCTTCTAGGTCTTTCTCTCCTCCTCCGCCCCAGCGGACTCCAATCTGTCACTATTCCAATCCACTTACTGGCACTAGCTCTTCTGGCATGACCATACCACATCAACCTCTTGTCTTCTATGAATTTCATTATATCAGACTCCACCTTCATTCTGTCCCTGATCACCTCATTCCTCACTTTATCCATTCTGGTCAAAGCACAGCACCTTCTCCAAAACTCCATTTCGACAGCTTTTATTTTAATTTTTGTTTTCTTATTTGTCACCCACACTTCTGCACCATATGTCATTACACTTCTCACGATGGTATTGAATATCCTGTGCTTAGTTTTCTTAAGGATATTTCTACCCCATAAGATTGGGTGCAGCTGCCTTATGCGACTTCTTGTCTGTGCCAATCTTATCTTTATTTCTTCCTCTGTATCGCCACTTTGCGTGATAGTAAACCCAAGGTATTTGAATTTTTCTGCTCCTTTTATCTCAGTATTGTCATCAATGGTTAAATTTTGTGTTGAATTCCCATTTGTCTGCAAATACTCCGTCTTGTCTATATTTATCTCCAGACCAGCCTTTTTATACTCTTCCTTAAGTTTCCTCATCATAAAGCTTAGGTCTTCCTCATCCTGAGCAATCACAACCTGGTCATCTGCGAAACAAAGGGTGAAAAGGTTCTCCCCTCTGATGGGTATTCCCATTCCTTAACACTTTCTCTTCCATGTCCGTAAGGTATCTTCTAAGAAGATCTTGAACAGAGTTGGAGATGATCTGCAACCCTGCAACAAACCTTTTGACGTTTCAAATGGATGTGTCAAGTTTTTACCAATCCTGATACCAATCCTGTTCCCGTCATATAGTTTCATTGTGGCATTGATGAGATATCGAGGTATTTCAAGGTTTTCCATCGCTTTCCAAAGTCTTTTTCGAGGTACTGTATCATAGGCTTTCCTAAGGTCTACAAAAGCAAGATGCACTGACCTGTTTTTTGCATACTTCTTGTGAATGATCTGCTGCAGAGTATATAATATGATCTATGCATGATTTACCCGCCGAAAATCCTGCCTGCTAACACCCAATCTTCCCTTCTATTTCCTTCTCTAGCTTTATTTTCAAATTTTGAAATTTTCCTAGCTTTATTTTGGGAATTTTCCCATACACTCTGGCCATAGGTGACATTTTTTTTCAACGGCAATTTTTTTAACTTCCTGATTGTATACAGTTATCATAATCATTACTATCACTATCGTATACTGTGAGAGTATTGTATTGGAAAGCAAATGTGAACGACCTCTAATTTATTAAGTACCAGGACTCGGCAGAGTGTGTACTATGTAGGCCCTGCCCTATCAACAGGTGTAGAACAGTGCAGCCCCTATAACAACCGAATTGACCTTCCTTCGCCGAGGGGGCTCCTCACTTCAATAATATTACTGACACTCACAACCTTAAATCCCAGTATTTGTTTGTGTCAAATGCATCTTTTCCATAGTTAACACAATAAAAGCTTTAAAGTACACTTTTTTATTCATTTTTTTGTGTTTCAAAAATTTTAGTAGTCTTTGTGAAATACATCTGTGTAGTGAACACAATAAGAAGTCAAGTACCCTTTTTGTATCATTTTTCTATTGTGTTTCAATAGTTTTTGTCACCCAATAAAGGATTAGTAGCCCTATGGAGAAAAATGAGTATCTATATAGTGACAATCACGTTATAAAGATAGCACCTGATTAGCATTGGTTTGTTTTCTCTTTTTGTGTAGTTGATAATTTGATTCAATTATTGAATTATTGAATTATTGAATTGTAGAATTATTGAATTATTGAATTATTGAATTATTGAATTATTGAATTATTGAATTATTGAATTATTGAATTATTGAATTATTGAATTATTGAATTATCGAATTATCGAATTATTGAATTATTGAATTATTGAATTATTGAATTATTGAATTATTGAATTATTGAATTATTGAATTATTGAATATTGAATTAGTGAATTATTGAATTATTGGATTATTGAATTATTGAATTAGTTGAATTATTGAATTATTGATTATTGAATTAGTTGAATTATTCATACTAGTAGTTCTGTGAACAGTAGACCTCGCGCTGTTATAAACCCCAGACTCCTCTAATACTGTTCATCTGAGAAAATTCTGTCCTGTCCTATCGTGTCTGCCAGATATTTGTGTACAAACGACTAATGGCTGTTTGGGTTGTTGTATCGACAATGCTAATAATTTGATGTGAACAGCTATGCTGCTATCATCAAAAGCTTACCGAGTTGAAAGCAGAGAAAAGTCTATGCTACTTCAAGTTATCAATTGCATGCCTATGCAATTAATTGACCGAGCGAAGTGAGGTCTAAGATTCAAGTCGACGGTTTTGCATTTCTCTTTATGTTTATATATTTAAATGTTTAAATGTTCCGCATTTACGGGCGAAACGCGGTAATAGATTTTCATGAAATTTGACAGGTATGTTCCTTTTTGAATTGTGCGTCGACGTATGTACAAGGTTTTTGGAAGTTTTCATTTCAAGGATAATATAAAAGGAAAAGGAGCCTCCTTCATACACCAATATTAGAGTAAAAATCAGACTAATTGCATACAATTCATTTCATGCAATTAATATCTCAATGTAACATTGTAAAAAATCAGCTGTCGTGTGGACGATTAATTTCATTCAATGAGACATGCAATTGATAACTTGAAATAGCATAATATTTTCTCCAGACTTTTCTCTGCTTTCAACTCGGTAAGCTTTCGATGATAGTAGGCTAGCATAGTTGTTTACAACAAATTATTGTCGATGCAACAAACCAAACATCCATTAGTTTTTTATACACCAATATCTCGCCGACAAGTCAGGACAGAACATAATTTACTCTGACAGTATTAGAGGAGGCTGTGATTGAAAACTGCGCGAGGTCTACTGTTCACAGAACTACTAGTAGTCCACACAACAGCTGTGTTTTCAATAAGTTACATAGAGATATTGAATTGCATGCAATATATTTATTTATTTATTTATTAGATAGAGCGAACAATACAATAGTCGGAAAAGAAAAAACAGGCTATTGCCCAAAACTTCTTCAATTTCCTGATTTTGTCACAAATCGTCCAAATATTATGTAGGTTATGTTACTTCAATTTCAACACCAAATCTTCAATCTGAAACTATGAATCAGAATGAAACAAAGAATTTCAAATTTAGATAGATTGATAATAAAACTTATAAAACTATAAAACTATATAATCCACTCGATAACTGATTTATTATGAATAATTCTATAGTCTGATATTTGATCTAATATTGGCGTATGAAGGAGGCTCATTTCCTTTCATATTATCCTTGAAATGCAAAATTTCCAAACACCTTGTATATATGTCCACGCGCAATTTAAAAAGGAACACACCTGTCAAATCTAATGAAATTCTATTACCGCGTTTCACCGTAAATGCGGAACATAAAAACATATAAACATAAAGTGAAATGCAAAAGCGTCAACTTGGATCTTAGAACTCACTTCCCTTGGTCAATTGAATAAAAAGACTTGGAGATTGTCAAAAACCACAGATTTTATTGATAGTTAGAAAGACCGGTTTCGGTTAATACACCATTGTCAATCTCTGATAAACTAAAACTAAATACCAAAGTAGCAGAAATTATATCAAATGTTCTGCAAAGTTAGTTTCCCCATTTTGTTTATACCAATCTATGATTAGTTCTTCAATTCTACTTTTGAAACTTCTACCTGTTTGACATACGTAACAAGTCATGAAATCACTACATTAAAGTTTGTTACTCCCACTTTTATCCCAAATATGGGAGGTTTTCCTAATAGTTTAAGCCTACAAAGCTAGAATTAATTGAAATTTGTCTGTTGATTTTATTCAATAATCTATCCACCATAATCTTTCTAATACCAATTTGTGACAGCTTTCTGTTTGATTTTAGTGATCCCAATATCAAAATCATGATGGTTTGCTTTCCTTGTCTGTCATTAAACAAAGCAGATAGTGCTACCCTTCTCCAACTCCACACCGTTGTCTAATAACTTGTTGTCTATGAAGTAACATAATGAAATACCAGAAGTTAGAAACTTCAGTATTAACAATGGTCTCCTATCTTTGTCTGTCATTGAAGAAAGCAGATGGATCTATCCTTCTCCAACTCCGCACAGTTGCCAAATTATCGCTTGTAGGCTATGAAGAAACATGATGAACTACCTGAATATCACATCTAAATTGTGAAATTTAATATCAAATCATGAAATAATATATTTGAAATCCAAATTGAAAGTTATTCTTCCAAAAATACATTGATTACAATGGATCCAACTTAAAATAATGGGAAAATATTGTGTTAAACAACCCCTGAGTTTATACAGTGTGAGGTCGTTCAATTTTCTTGATGATTATAGTATGCTTCAAATATAATTGATCAATATAAACAAGAATAAACGATTAAAGTTTTATTCGATTTGCCGGCATTACTTGAATCACATCTATTCACGGTGGAGTAATAGAATTCGGCAACTATGCCGTCCTATAATAATCACCAATGACTTTATAAAAGTGAATCTCGCTATACCAGGATGACTTTAATCACAGCTGACTTCTATAGAAGGCGAGTGAAAAATAAAAATGGCAAGTATGCCATTCTATCATTTTCACTGACTTATTACGTGAAATCTCTATAGATCCTTTATAATCGTGATTCATAACATATCGTCAGATAATTACTATTCCTTCTACACGCATATTTAGCAAAAAGTATACTTACGTTGTAACGTGACGTAATTTTGCATGACATGCGTAGTTTAGTGACGTCACAGCTATTTCACTAACTTATTACGTGAATCTCCTTTCTAATCGTACTTTATAACATATCGTCAGATAATTACTATTCCTTCTACACGCACATTTTGCAAAAAGTACCCTCACGTTGTAATGCGGCTTAATTTTTCATGACATGCGTAGTTTAGTGACGTCACAGCTATTCACAAATGTTGATGTGTAGTGACGTCATAGCAATTAACAAAGCTTGTGCGAAATGATTGTCTGATTGACAAAGCATCATCAGTTGATATGTCCTTGAGCAGACACATTCACCCCAACACTTGACAAGCACTTACTAATTACCAATTAGATCCTAGCTGGTAATGTGCATTACCTTCAACAAGTTGACCTGTGCAATAGGTACTTGTTACCATAGGCAAAGTGTTGCATACTATTCATTCAAATTCTAGATAATTTTTTCACAATATTACAGTAGAAATCCAATTATCCGAATTAATGGGGACCGGGACCCATTCGGATAATCGGAGTTTTTTTTTTTGAAAAATTGCCATCGGAGTGAAAAAAGCTACGTTTTGATATTGCACTATTTTCTTATTGAATTAAATGAAAGAAACATGATATTTCCACTTGTTTTGAATATAAATAAAATGTACCTATGTACAAGTTTAGAAATAAAAATCATTGTTTTTTAAACATCTCCGTCAATGTAATCTGTTTTGCGGTCTTCATCCGTTTCGGGCAGCCAGGTCACGCAATAGTGAGCGAACGCGCAAACACTGGCTTTGTGGTGGGGGGGGGGAATAATAGCGCACTTAGACTTTTTTTAGACAATTTTTTTTCTGAAAGTGATTTGGATAATCGGCGATTCGGATAGTCAGAGTTCGGAAAATTGGAGTTCTACTGTATTATTTATTTATTTATTGAATCATTGAGAATTATTATACAATTACAGAAAAGTACCACAGGCTAACTTGCGCCCAAAACGGTTCCAATTCTAATTTATACAACAGTCCAAATGTAGCTTAGAATATTAGAATGAATTAGAATATTCATCTGTCATAACTAGCATTTCTATTCTTTTATTAGTAAAACTCTGTGTAAAATCGTAGCTATCATTGTGCATTACCTTCTTAAAGTAACAATTTCAATTTGGTGTTCAGCTTCATTCCTATGGCATAGGTGAATGGTTCGTATTTGTTTCAATAGAATAACTAATTTGTGTGAATGGAATAATAGATGCTATCTGATATTGTTGCTACATTCAATTCGGTACCGAGTTCCGTTTGAAATTGGCGCGCTTTCCGTTGGTTGGCGTACTTCAATTAGCTGCGCCTTCATCAATAAAGGTAGGCACACCCGCTCAACACGATTTTTCTCACTTTCGTTGTAGTGATTTCATAAAAAGCCAGTTAAGCCTCGGACACACACATCGATCTTTGGAAGTGCAATATTATATGCCGTCCTTATAAATTCTATTATATTGAACATATGATGTTTGTCAAGCTCCGTTTGATCTGATAGAACTCATAAGGACGGTGAAATATCGTACGAACAAAAATCGATGAGTGACTGGCTTAACACGTCGATTTTTGATGTACGATTTTTTGTCGTCCTCATGAATTCTACCATGGAATCATGAATTAAATGGAACTTGACAAACATCATATGTTCAATATAATAGAATTTATAAGGACGGCAAAAAAACTTTCGTCCAAGAATCGATGTGTGTGTAACTGGCCTTATAGGGATTCCATTTACACAGTCAAAATATCAAAGTCATGGAACTAGTATATAGAAGCCTGAACAATTGTCCTTCACAGACGTTTGCTATGTGGGAATAAAACCTAACAAGCTTAAATATAATAGAATTTATAAGGATGGCAAAAAAAACTTTCGTCCAAGAATCGATGTGTGTGTAACTGGCCTTATAGGGATTCCATTTACACAGTCAAAATATCAAAGTCATAAAACTAGTATATGGAAGCCTGAACAATCGTCCTTCACAGACGTTTGCTATGTGGGAATAAAACCTAACAAGCTTAATATGATCATTGGTTTGTTATTTATCAATATGTTTTTCTTAAGTTTCCCAATAAATAATAAATTGAAACAATTATTATAAAAATGAGTGATCATAAGCAAAACTTAAATTCTATAAGGTTATGGCTATTCCAACGCTCTTATGAAGCTCTGAATCTTGGATACCTAGGAAGAAAGAATGAAGTAGGTTACAGGCTGCCGAAATGAGGTTTTCAAGAGCAGTAAAAGGGTGCACAAGGGAAGATAGGCTTCATAATGTTGATATAAGAAGCGAGCTCAACATAATCTCCATATGGCAGAAGATTGAAGAAAATCGGCAAAACTGGAAAGAACATGTTGAAAGGATGGAGAGCGACAGGATTCCCAGGGCAGTCATGTTGTATAACCCGGTTGGGAGGAGAAGTGTGGGCAGACCCCGTAAAAGATGGATGTGATGGTGAGTTTGAAGTCGGAACAGGCAAATTGCCTAATCCTTGTAGGAAGACGACGACGAGTGAAATGAAATGAAATGAAAAAATACTTTATCAGTGATCATAAGTCCATGAACTATTGCAAGCTCTCAAAAATTATTAAAACCTTATAAATACAAACTCAGACCGATAATATCCAGCTCTGGATAGATCGGGAGAATGGTCTTGGGAAAATCCCAAGGTTTTCACAAGGGAAAATTCTAAAGTTTTTCTGGAGAATACAATCTTTAATTTATTAGAGCGATCTTTTGTGAAGTATTTCCACAATTTCACTTTGAAAATGTTATCTTCAGAAAGTTGAATAGGCTTGGTTAACAGGAAGGCAACTAATGAATAAAGAAAATTAATAACAAAGTTCTTCTTGGCTTTGAGTTGGAAATGAGAAAGAATGCTGGACGTTTCATTTGAGATTCTGAAGAATCTTGTGGCCGGTATCCATTGTTTGAATGTTGTTTGAATACCTTCTTCTATGTGGGATAATGGCTATATTTCAGGTAACATGATTTTTATTCTATGAAACTAAAGATCTCTCAATCCTATAAACTTGATAATTAACGTGTGAGGTCTTTTTACTTTCCTTGCCCTATTACCATAGGTAAGGAAAGTATTGCTTTCCGAAAAAAATTAAGGTACCCCAATTTCTAAATTTCTATACGTTTTAAGGTTCCTTGAGTCCAAAAAAGTGGGTTTTGGGTATTGGTCTGTATGTGTGTGTGTGTGTGTGTGTGTGTGTGTGTGTGTGTATGAGTGTATGAGTGTATGTGCGTCTGTGTATACGATATCTCATCTCCCAATTAACGGAATGACTTGAAATTTGGAACCTAAGGTCCTTCCACTATAAGGATCCGACACGAACAATTTCGATCAAATGCAATTAAAGATGGCGGCTAAAATGGCGAAAATGTTGTCAAAAGCAGGGTTTTTCGTGATTTTCTCGGAAACGGCTACAACGATTTTGATCAAATTCATACCTAAAATAGTCATCGATAAGCACTATCAACTTCCACAAGCCCCATATCTGTAAAAATTTCAGGAGCTCCGCCCCATCTATGCAAAGTTCAATTTTAGATTCCCAATTATCAGGCTTCAGATACAATTTAAACAAAAAAATCAAGTTGAGTAGATTGAGCATGAAAATCTCTACAATTAATATGTTCAGTAACATTTTCACCTAAAATTGAAAATAAGCTTTAAATTCGAGAAAATATGATTATTCAATTGCAAATTATTGTTGATTCTATTAAATCATTCACTATGAAGAGATAGCAGACCTCATGTGTGTCTCCTGCGTTATTGCCCTGTCACCAGCTGACTCAAATCTTTGAATAGTAGTTTTGAGATGCGTGGTAACACTAGCGTCAGGTGATCAATTTTCATAACGGCAAGGAAAGTAGTGTGAGTGCGCCACACCATATTTTTTAAGTCGCCGTGAAGACCGATGTCACTATACAGTAGTGCAATGATAAAAATTTGAAGTCATTTATATAGATAATGGATATGGATATAGAAGGTCGAAAGCGAGGTGAAATCTATTTATCGACCTGGCCGTTCTGTTCGTACCCTTACGTACTACACGTCATTACAAGAAGTTCAACTAAATATCGAAGGAGTTGGCCTACTTGTTGAATCTTCATATCTTTTCACAAAAACAAACAATAAGTATGAAGACTAACCAACCTGTAGATCTATCAATCTGGTCTCCAGTCAGTCAGTCTCCAATAGGTTATTTATGGTTAATACAGTATTAATACAATAGATTATTGTATGGTTTTGTGTTTCAAATTTTAACCATCGGAAGGATTCTGAATCCCAGTTTATAGTTATTTCAACTTGGAGTTATGTTCGAATCAAATTATCGATTAAACATAACCTCTAGACTGTATGATCCAAATTAGGGGTTGAATTGAAGTGAATTGGTTAACCGCCTGTTATTCCTGCCTGCATTCTATGAATGAATTTATTCATTCATAATTTTTCTCTATTTTTTCTATCTTCTTCTCCTATTTTTCCCTTTTCCTCTTCAGCCTTCATTCCTTACTTTTATACTTTGTACCAGCCTATTACATGAGAAACCATAGTTGGTGAGGTATTTCTCTCCTTTCTTTCTTTTCAGCACACCCCACCATTAAGCCTGCTTTTGTATTTTTTTCGAAATTTGTATTTTGATTTCTTTTGTGTATCTTGTTTTGAATTGAATAAAATTATTGATTGATTGAATAATAATTTACCATACCATAAACTGAATCGTCATCATCATCATCATCATCATCATCATCAACATCATCCAACCCACACGGTACAGTCATAAGAGACTGGTCCGGTTACGATAATATACGTTTTTTCAAGACCAACAATTTTTTGGTAGTAATAATATTATTATTATCCGAATATCTTAATTGAATGCTATCAACTACCCCAAACACTTTTGCTAATTTAATTTGGATATTCGATTAATATTTATTCATTAGAATGCAATTTCCATCAACAATATCTTTAATAACATTAAACAATATATTGATTAAAGACCACTCAATTATTTTCCATTGATTAAATTATGAAAAATTTGAAGACTATAAAAATATAAAGATACAGGTTTTGTGTGTCAATGTCACACAACTACCACATGATGTACAAAGGTCTATCCAAATTGAATCTTTCTACCCTCTTTTAAAATGAAGGTGGTAAAAATCATGTAAAATTAAGGTTGTAGGCCGATTTATGAAAAAACTGATCCTTTCATGAAATCATCGGCGAATTCAACGCATAGATCAGCAAGTCAATTGAGCCGAATAGCTGAGAGAAGGGAACTGCGAATCGCCGACTTCCGTGTGGGATGTTTTTTGGTTCCCCCTCACCCACTCATTCCTTTTCTCTCACACTCTCTCACTCTGTCTCTCTCTTACACATCGCCCACTCACTGAGCCCAGCTGCTTGCCTGTATTGATTGGACTTGAGACCTGCGCTCTCAGCTTCTGTTTGTAGTGTAGTAACCGCTCTCTCACTAGCCTACCTATATTTATTAAGCACTGTACAACTTCAGCCCCGCTTCGCTCGGCTTGTCAGTGAGCTCAGGCTTTCGGCCAGCATTATGTTTTGTTGAGAATGATGTCCACATGAGCTCCAGGCTTGTGCGTGGGTGATAAGACGGGCTCTCATACTATCCTACCTGTATTTATTGAACACTGTACAAATTCAGCCCCGTTACACTCGCTTTGAGAAACCGCTAACTCAGTTCTCACTAGCCTATATTTATTAGACACTGTACAACTTCAGCCCCGCTTCGCTCGCCTTCAATAACCGCTATTTCACTTCACACAAGCCTACAACAATATTTACTAGTAGTTCTGTGAACAGTAGACCTCACGCAGTTTTCTCAACCACAAGTATCTTATGTCACCTGTTCTAGTTGATTAAGTTGAATCATAATTTACTCTCAAAAACTATTATTTATTTTCTACAAGATCAAAAACTTACTTATGTTAATAAACTTACTTCACTTTTGAATTTGTATCCCATATGATAATTTACCCAGTTCCGTGATAATCTTTCCATCAGATAAAAATATTTCTCAACTATTTTAAAAATAATTTTTCATTCAAGAATATTATAATTTCTTCAGCATTATTTAGTTCATTTAATAATGTTTCCTATTTCATTTTCAATCACCTATTAAATTTGTTTTTCAAATGTGAGAATATTGATACTGATGGGCACGCATCATAAAAAAAACCATACCTTATAGAAATAGACACGGCCAGACATCTGTGTAATGCATGCAATGAATAATCCACTTGTCAGCTGATTGATTATGAATAATTCTATAGTCTGATTAATCCTATCTTCAGAGTAGATGATATATATAACCTTCCGGGACGCGCGCCTATTTTTGTAACACGAGGACGCGCGCGTTGTACTTTATACAACACTTGTTTCCTTCATTAAAATAGCTACTATATCAATTTATATGTGCAACTTTTACCATTATTTTCATTATAAGATTATTTTCTAATGTTAGTATGATATTTTTAATATGTTTCGGATTTTTAATAATAGGGAACTAAAAAAAATAATGGTTATGTAGAAAACGTTTAATACACATAGTAAAAACACCGTACAAAAACATACCTTTCATTCAATGTTTGAAGTTCTTTCTTATTTCTTAATTTTTGTTTGTCCAGGCCACTTCAGTTCCATTCGATTGTAAACAATCTCGCTCTCTTTTGAATTGAGGTGCTAAAGATACAATCATGCTGGTTAGTGCAATATAAAATCTCATCAATCATATCAAGTCTGCTAATAAAAATGCTTCAACTTCATCTTTTGCATTCTAAGCCACCTTCTTTGTACCAGGGAGAATTTTCATAATATTTTTATTCTTAGTCTTGCTGGTTGTTGCTACTTACACCAGATTGTTTCACCATCCTTCCCAAGAATAAACTCAATATCATCATGTTCGGGAGAATTTTCATCAACGAAATTACTGGTTTCTCATTCACTTCCATTGTCACCTTCTACTTCAATATCATCCGCAAATTCGTTGTATTCTATCACTTCCTCACTGTCATCTGAAAAGTCAATGTTTTGCCATCTTCTGAACTACTTTCATTGAGGAGTCGGTCTATTTCACTTGTTCTTAGAACATCTGACATCACGAAAATTGTCAAAACTGTTTATAATTAACAAAATTAATAATAACTCATCTGAAACTAACGGTAAAATCACACTCACTTTCGAAAAATGTACCACTAAACTTCAAACTTTACACTAAGCTAGGACGCGCGCAATGTAAAAAGTACAAAATTTCTGACACAAGTCTCTTCAACACTGATTAGGGTATGACCAGTGATTGATAGTAATGCAATATTTTGTCAATGGGCGGAGCTAGATGTTGCGGAGGAATACTTAAAGGTTACCAACCTCACGGATGTGAATCTCTCAATTAAAACAAAAAACTTTCTGACTGTTGTACTTTATACAACGGCGCGCGTCCCGGAAGGTTAAATAGTGATATCAGAGTATGGAGGAAATTCCTTTCCTTTCATATTATCCTTAAAATGCAAAACTTCAAAAAAAACTTGTGTATACAGTTAAAAATGGAATATTCCTGCCAAATCTCATAGAATTTCTATCAACGCGTTACATACCCGTACATACAGACAGACGAAAGAAATTCCGAGGTAAAACATAGACCTCACTAAGTTCGGTCAACAACTTCAGCCCCACTTCGCTCCCCTTGTGAGTGAGCTCAGTCTTTCGAGCAGCACTCTGTTGTAACCGATAGTTCAATTTTCTATACTTCTTCCATATTTCTATTTTTGCTGAGGGTGATTTCCACATCAGCTGTAGACTTGTACCTGAGTAATATCATGGCATTTCTCACTGGCCTACCTATATTTATTGAACACTATACAACTTGCGGGTAAGGAAATATATGTTGATGATACATGAGTGGATCTACTGCTTTAGTGTTTAAATGATGGTGAGGGTGATACTGACATGAGCCCCAGACTTGTGCGTGAGTAAGGATGGAAATATGGTGAAGTGGGGAAGGTAGCTTCAATCTATGTGCGGCACCATTAAAATACTAGCATGACATCCAATACCATCATTCCTGAAGCTCCTACCTTAGCCGCTCTACCTTATATCCATACTAATGCAAAGGATGATGATGAGAGATGAGTCGACCTACTGTTTTAGGTGGGTTCCGAACCACCAGAGGAGCCAATTCTCTCTCCTATTTGTTCTTGAATTTCTCGATTCTCTACTCGTGGACTTTTGTTCTTTCTATTATACATTAGATTCTTATTGAAGAAAACGACTTGAAATGAGAATGAACTGAGAATGTGTTTATAAAAAATGGTGACACTCAGACCAGTCGATTCTAGTCTCCGCGACTGTCACCATTTGAAAACACATGCTCTCGACTAGGGTCGAGTCTCTTCTCGACCTGAGTCGCGTAAGTGTGAATTGAGCCTAAATGTTACCAAAACAGGAACACAAAAACATACTGATTCAGTACAAGTATATTTCGCTTAGTTTTTCTTAAATTTACATTAAACTTCAATTTTTAATGTCTTCTCATACATTATGTTATTTTTCTAATATTGTTTTCGTTCATTCTTCATGTTCTTTTCCTCCTCCTCCTTCTTCTTCTTCTTCTTCTTCTTCTTCTTCTTCTTCTTCTTCTTCTTCTTCTTCTTGGAAATATTTATTTCAATGTCAAACAATAGCTTCCTGTGTTGTAGTGGAGGTGATGATATTTTAGATATTCATATTGAAAGAAATACTTGAAATATTGTCAGAACCACTGATTCATTGAAACATTTTAGTCGATGCTCAATCTCGCAGTCTACAAAAGATTTATAATGGTGTAACAACCGAGACTATTATCTTGAAATTTGTTTATCAATCTGTAGTTTTGACAGCTCATGTTCGTTTTTTAATCAATATTGATCAGTCCAAATTTGGGAAATGAACAGTGTTGGGCTTTAAGCCTACTGTTCCTTTCCCAGTCATTCATAGTTGAGAATTAGATTGCATCTATCGATGTATAAATGAATAAATAATTTTATAAATGATGTCAGTTTTCATAACATGCGATTTACAATAATGTTCTCAGCCAAGATCTCATGCTTTAGAAACCAATTAGAATTATTTACTAGCTCTATTAGAATAATTATTACAGAATTATCTATCAACTAGCCGTCAGGCTCGCTTCGCTCGCCATATCCGTCTGGCCTGCATTTTTCATTTGAGCATTTTTATCGTATGTTAGGACGATCCAGTCGAGCCTGACGGCTAGTAATATAATATTCGCAGGAATAGCTCTGATTGAAGTAGCAGTGCCCAATCAATTTTCCAGCGATAAATGCATTTCAATCTTCAACTTGGTGTCAACCTAACAAAGTCAACTCAACTTAATGCCAACCTGACAAAATTATTAATTAAGTTACCAGTTAACAACTGTTTCGAAGAGGTACTCTCTCTAGATTATAGTTCTATATTAACATATGGTATGGACATTTTTCAATTATAATTAAGAGAATAAGAAGAATATACATGCTAAATGACGAACTTTAAACCCTTAAAAACCACCCCTAGAGTTAAAATATTGCCAAAAGATTTCTTAGTGCGCCTCTAAAGGGCTAACTGAACATACCTACCAAATTTCAACGTTTTTGGTCCGGTAGATTTTTAGTTCTGCGAGTGAGTTAGTGAGTGAGTGAGTGAGTCAGTCAGTCAGTCAGCGAGTGAGTGCCATTTCGCTTTTATATATATATATATATATAGATTCAACAGTTATAAAATCGTTGTGATCGACTCCTAATATTTGGTTGCTGGGCAACCAATCAGTGATCCTGGCTAAGAACGTTCTACAGAATACTTCTGGAATACCGCCGTATATCATTGAGCATAGCTGCTTCTCATTAGCCTACCTTGAACAGAGCTATGCATGATTTACCCGATTGTCAGAATTCAGCTGACTGCAGAGTGAAGAACACTCGACATGGAGATGAACTCCTCTCATATCGGCATATATATTTTTTCAATATATGGGTAAGCAATCAGTCCTGAACGGGTGGTGGGGGATATTGTTATGTGGACATTGTTGCCTATTGCTGCGGTATTATTAACAGCGGTTCCTTGTATATGCGGGTATATATGTTGGTTTTTGTTGCAAATCATGATAGATTGTTGTTGGAATATAAATATATATATATATATATATTATATATATATATGTTGGTAGAGGTTTTGTTATGATGTACAGGTCTCTATTATCGAAGTTTGAACTTAGCTCTCTGCTTTTCTTTCGGGTCATTGTGTGCTGGTGGGGGGAGTGGAGTGGTGAAGAGGAGGATTAGGAGGAGGAGGAGAAGGAGGAGACGAAGAAAGAAAAGAATGAGGAGGAGAGGGAGAAGAGGTAAAGTGGGAGGAGAAGGGGCGATGAAGAGGTTAGAGAGTCAGGAGTACAGGAATGAGCATGAGTTGAGGATGAGGAGATGGGGGAGTGAAAAGAAAAAAGGAGGAGGGGAGGGGTTACAGGAGGGGTTGAGAAAGGGTTGGTAAAGAGGGTAGAGAAGAGAAGAGAAAAGGATAAAATAAGGGCGTAGGTAAGAGTGGAGAGGGGAGGAGAGGAACAGAAGAGGAGGATGGAAAAGCCTCGTTGAAGCATAAATGGATGGATGAATATAGAGAGAGAGAGAAGGATAAGACATAGACGAGAAAGACCAAGGTTGCAGGAGAAGGAACGAGAGCCGTTAAAGGTGGTAATCAGTAATCAGCAGCAGAAGAATTTGATGATGCAGGAGTAGGATGAGAATGAGGAGAAGGATAAGGATAAGGAAGAAGAAGAAGAAGAAGAAGAAGAAGAAGAAGAAGAAGAAGAAGAAGAAGAAGAAGAAGATGTTCATGCTAATGATAATCAGGGTGGAATGATGAAGTCGGAAATGTGACAATATAAAAATGAATTTTATCTTATTTATTTATCTATTTATTGGATAGAGCAAACAATTCTGCTCCTAATTTTGCTTCAAATTGTCCAAATATTATGTAGGTTATGTCCATTTAAATTTATACACCAAATCATCAATCTGGATAATTATATAAATCAGAATACAGCAACAATTTTGAATTTAGATAGTTTGATAGTAAAACTTTCGTAAAAACATGTGAACAAACTCCAAATTCACAAACTAATTCTATAAAAACACATAAATTTTGAGCTCGAAAATATCACGTTCACCAAGACAACAGCTGATTTTGTCAGCATTTTAGTCAGCATTTTCGGACCTTATTTTGAAAAAGTGAATATTATTAGCATGAGTGTGACATGTACGTACTATACTCAGTTGGCTTCTGAGCTGACATTTACGTGAACACTTCTCAACCTCTGACCTTACCTCAACCAACGGCCCAACACCAGCAGAGACGTGTCAACACACATCACATTGATGGATAATCAATGTCATCAACGCCCCACAACACCTACCCTATCACTTTATTCAATTGATTCACACGAACGTTTGAAAGCCAGCTTTGAAATATTCAATAGCTAGCAGGAACCCGTGCTCCTCAAGGGTCTATTTAAAAACTGGACAAATTGAAAACTTGACTGAGTGGAATCTTGAAGAGTTTGAAGTAGGCCTAGAACCATCCTCAGTCAATTAAGAATCAAATTTCAAGTTAATTTCAGTCCAGTCGTTTAGGCATGATGATGCGTCAAACATAATTTTCCTATCCCGTACATGTTCTTTACTTTACCTATTATCGAAACTAGTCGTTAAAATATTTTAAAGTTACTAATAAAAGGGTACTCTTATTAATATGTATCTATTTATATTAATTATGAATGTATGTTTTTATATTATTATCAACTAAATTCTTGGGACTTGTAATCGACCAGAATTTTTCCTGGAAGGAGCACATTAAGAATTTGATGAAAAAATTGAACCAAGCCTATTTTGCAATTTCAACTCTTTCCAACTTACTCGACAGAAACACATTATTGACCGTCTATTATGCATATGTTTACTCCCACTTGAGCTACGGCACAATATTTTGGGGTAATTCTGTAGACAGCCGTAGAATTTTCATCATGCAGAAAAAGATATTGAGAGTCATCTGTAGACTGAGATCGAGGGACTCATGTAAAGCATTTTTCAAAGACCTTAAAATACTCACACTTCCTTCCATTTACATTTACCAGCTAGTAGTTTTTGTTAAAGTAAATATCAGTAAGTTCCAATTTTGTACAGATAATCATGAATATAATACTCGAAATAGAAATATCATTGCATTTCCAATCCATAGAAATGTAGCTTTTGAAAAAACTCCATTTTATTCAGGAATGAAACTCTATAATAGGTTGCCAACAAACATTCGAAACATTGAATCAGTCATTCTATTCAAGCAGGCAGTCAAACAATATTATTAGAGAAAAGCTCATACGCAATCACAGAATTTTATTAACAAGAAAATTGATTTTTTATATGTATATATAATATATATCATTACCTTCCTTAATGATACTTGACACTTCCTGAATTGTATGTATTATAGTATTAGTATTAGTACTGACAAGTTACCTGTCAAATGGGATTATTCCCAAAATTGATGTAATGTAATGATTATTAATAAATAAATAAATAAAATAAATATAAGCGAAGTGATTTTTTGTATCTTTAGGCCTATACAATTAGACTACATTAGTGTGAAGCCTGCATATAAAAGGATATCACTAATCCATTCAGAACGTGAATTAATTAGACGCAACCAAAGATTAAATAATCACAATCACAATTTAGAAACTAGTTCCGGTTGCTACACCACTATTCCGCCATACATTCTCATGCAACTATTCAGCTATTACTGAAACAATTCAAGTTTGAAAAATACGAGAAAATTGAGATTGATTGAATAGCACGAGTGCCATGTAGAGTCAGCAGACCTTCCAGGTTCATCATCATCATTTGCAAATGTCAGAGGGTCAAAGGTCATGCGAACGCCCTGGAACAATGAACCCTCACCGGTCAAAATATCAGCACATATGCTGCATATATACCTTGATCACCTCCATTATCTGACTGTGAGAAATGCTTCGGTACAAAAGGATTCATCAGCAAAGAGAATAGGATCGAAAATTAGAGAAAAAGTCCAAGAGACTAATTTAAGAGATTTCAAACACATTGTTAAACGGAAACTACTGAAATAGTAGGGTCTTTCAGTGAAATTCGATTTCAAGATTTGATTTGACTTCAGTTGATTTGAGGTGACTGGTTCGTTAAGAAAATTAATTTTCTCAATTCACTGGTCATAAATGTGAAGTTGAAAGATTGTCGTTTTTTTGCATCAATGGGTGAAGAAATTATTTTCTGTATATAAAATGTTGATAAAAATGTTCTCCATTGTGATTGGAATCTGGT
The DNA here is from genome assembly GCF_014356525.2 of Nilaparvata lugens. Lineage (NCBI taxonomy): Eukaryota > Metazoa > Arthropoda > Insecta > Hemiptera > Delphacidae > Nilaparvata > Nilaparvata lugens. Next base: position 92,422,161 of record NC_052505.1, read on the forward strand.
TTTCTCAATTTTCCCATGATATTTCTCAGCATAGGCCTATACCATCAAATTCATCTCAGCCATTCTATATCTGGTTTAAGAAATTCATTCTGAACTCGCTGTTTTTGGACTGGGAAAGTTATGGGTGAGTATTCAGAAAAGCTCTTGTTTCTGATTAACTTCATATACGAATAATAAGCTTGCAGGTTGACGAATTTATGTTGTCGGTGCGGGAAGGGATTCATCCTTGTTGTAGCAAATCATTGTCGCCTAGAAACAAAACATTCACAGCGTTCATAGCAACTCTTGTAGGGTCGCTTTCTCCAAATTTGTTTTTTTTTTAATAATCGTTGGTAATTTTAATAGATAATATGCTTTTGAATGAACTACTTTGGATAAAATTAACTATTGAGCCCGTTTAATCAATGCATGGTCGCATTTATTATAATAGGCTTTAAATTGAGTCAGCTGACGGTTTAAACAAAAATTTTAGTTAAATCTTCTGGAGAGTGATCCGTACTGTTGCAATATTGTTTACGGTGCAAGTTCGATCCTAAACTCTGGGATGAGTACTATCATAGCCACCTCTAATACATATTGTATTATAATAAATACGATATTGCAACGTCGCAGTGTAGGCCTAGAATCTAATACATGATTGGTGAGAAAAGATCAGCTGGTATTTTTTAAAATATTTTTCACCAATCATGTATTATATTCTCGGTCTACACTGCGACGTTGCAATATCGTAGGCAGCGGCCTTGTATTAGAGGTGGCTATGGTACTATATCAGCCCAAAAACAACATGTTCAAAATGAATAATTTTTTAATAACGTGAGGTTACAAACGTCGATACGACTGTCAGACTCTTCTATCACATCTTACCTGAGATACAAATACTATGATGCTCTTCTGATCAGTCGAAACAACTAGAACAGTTACAAACAGAAAGCTTTTAACAACTGTGAACCATCATTCACAACAACTAAACCTCTGGAACAATACTTCAATAATATGAATTTTCTTTGATTATTGAACAGTATATTTTAGAAAACTCTAGTTCTTGAATATATCCCAGCAACCTATAATATAAATAATATGAAGATCCACGTTATAAAGTCAGCACTTGATTAGCATTAGTTTACTATCCTTATCTGTCTTTAGGAAAAGCAGATAGATCTAACCTTATCCAAGCACGCTCTGTAAGGAAAATGTTTGTTGGCTGTAAATTGAACCACAAACATAATATTTTAACTGAATTATGGAATTATGTTCATTCTTGTATAAAATGATTAATTATATTTTATAAGGAAATGAATTTTATTTTTCAATAATTTCATAATGAATTTTTATAATTAAGATTGAATATTTTGTTAAATATTTATTAATTCTGCATTGTTAAAAGACAATCTGGCAACAGAGTAAAGCGAGAAAGAGATAGCGCTATCTGCTTTGTTGAATGATAAACAAGGATAGCAATACTATAGGTGACATTATACAAACACTGACATTATAACGTGGACCTGTCCATGTGTCGTCTGCTAATTTTTTCTAACGTATAGCATTGAGTTAACACAGATTTAGCAAATAGCAGGAGTTAGCGAATAGCAAATTATGGAAATGTATTATCATGAAAATCCATTTTCTCGATGGATAAGATATACATGAGATGGAATTGTTCATTGTTAGCAGGAATAAACAGTTAATATTATATCAGATATAAACTTGAATCACAGCTACTAATGTAGAAGGCGATAGTAACAGAGAATCGGCAACTCTGTAGTCCTTTCATTTACATTGTCTTCACTACGGTCTATTCTAAAACACAACTCATGTGTACTGACGTATAACGCGAATCTTACAGATTCAAGTCTACAATTTATCATTTAGTCTGTGTTATAGTCTATTCTGAAACAATAATTCTCATTCTACAGATGGTAATAAATTGGAAATTACATTTGTTTCAATGCTAATTAATAAATAATTATTATTAAACAGAAATCCCAATCAAATGCTGTAAATCACCCCGAAGACTTCTGCTACTGCAAATATTGTCAACAGGGTAAACATCTAGATGGAAATTCGATGAGCGCTACTGTACAGAAATTATTTGTCAGCCCGGGAATGACTTGCTGTTTACCCTGTTGTCAATATTTTCAGTTTCAGAAGTCTTCGGGGTGATTTACAGCATTTGATTGGGAGTTTCGTTTAATAATTATTATTAATTATAATTTTCATACACGTGCCATCACAGGAATTCGAACCATGTTTATGATAATGAATTCTCGAGATTTGTTTAGATAAGGCAAATTTCACGCCATGTTGATTACTGATTTAAAGTGCTTTCAAAGTAAACCTATTTCAAGTGCAAACTTGACTCTGCTTGCAGTCCAATCATAATAAATGGTGCGATATACTTTCCTCCAAGGCACGATGTAAACAACGTTCGCTCTCAGATTAAATACTGGTCGTTATTTCAGATTAAAGAGAACCAGTAACTGAGGGATCTATTATATGAATTGAGTGAGAGTGTATACTAGAGCAAACACAAAAAATAGATTTATTTCACAGGCATTACTTCAGTTATATGATAGAGGAATAGTTGAATTTAGTCCAGTTATATAATTTATTATAGTCATACCGTCTCCAGTCAATATAGTATGGAAAAATGAGATACTTGCAAAATATATTTCACATTATTAGACTCTAGACTAGTCTTTAGACTCTAGAGTTCTTTTTGGGTACATGAAAAAGTCTAAAACTTGAAATATGACTATGTATTTTGAAATTTCATGAATTGTTTCAATTGAATCATTTTCTTGAGATTGACCTGTTCAATATCCGAATCGACAAGATTATTGTTAACAGTCTGGAAAACGAGGTACCTGTTCTACGCCTATTTATTCATTCATGATCATTTCACAGTAATAATTACTAGCCAAATTTATGCATAATACCTTATCCACCTTATGAGGTCATGCATCATTAATTTATTCATTCATTCATATGCAAATACAATGTAGGTAAAAACAACAGGCATTTGCCCAAAACTGCTTTGAACCATAATTTGGAATACACTACAGTCTAAAGGCTACGTTACTTACGTAACTAAAATGATAACCTTATTCGCATACAATTTTAAGTCCAAAAATATGTCACAAAATATAAGAAAATACAAAATACGACAAGAAAATACAAAATACGATATTCTTATGAATCATTCTAATGTAATAAATCATATATCTATAATATAATAAAGGATAGCTGGCTTATACATGTAAGGCATAGGAAATTCACGAATGACGCAACATCACGTCTCAAATACTGGACTGATTAACTTGAAATTTTGCATATAGATTCTTAATTTACCGAGGATGTTTATAGGCCTATCTTCAGTTTTTTAAGATTTCAATACGTCAGGTTTTCTGTTTGTCATGTGATTATACGTGATCAACCTGAATATATTGTAATACATGAATAAATAACTCTAATGTACAAATAATAGAGTAAAATACAAAACTACAAAATAGAATATTATATTATATCCTCTCTGCTCATAGTAAGCTAATGAAATGTAGAGAACGTAGTCTGCGACTCATTTATTCATCTGAACCGTATTTTACATACCTTCAAATCTATTCTTAAAGATATACTTCCAATGACACCGTGGCATTCTCACTTAAGCTTGGATAACTGCAAATTTATTACAGAAACAATACAAGGCCTATGTTCTACATTTCTCCACTTGCACAGATCTCGCTATTGTAATAAGCTTATCGAGGGCAGACCGTGAGAAATCCAACGCAAAAATGTACTAAACAATTATCCAATTCACAATAGTTTTATGGAAAAATTATCATGACACCTAAATTTTCATTATCTGATGAACGATTTCTCATCATTTTTACAGAGTCTATAACGTGATGAATATCAATATACCTCAACATTCAAGCGAATTCAATAATTTTAACTCAATTTTTTTGAGAAATCAAACAATTACAATGATATACTTTAAAAAAATTCCTAAACAGAAAACTGAAATAAAATAGATTGAACCAATTCAAATCATGTATAACCTACCATCAATATACAGAACCCATATTGAGGTTCACGTTATAACGGTAGTAGAGAAAGATAGTAGAACAGCGTTGACGATTCTCTGCCTTCTATAGAGGATAACTGATACCGGTTATTTTTGTTTGAAGCAATAAATCATATTATATTCGTTAGGATAACATAATTTTCAACTATTTTTGAACACATTATCATAGTTTCGATTTAATATTTTGTTAAATAATTACATTTCTACATTGTAAGAAAACGTTTCAGAGCTAGAGAAGGATAGTGTTATTTGCTCAGTCGAATGTTAAGGTGTGTACAGACTTACGCTCTGCTCCGAAACGAACGTTAAGCGAGCAGTTCGCAAGATGATCGCAGGTCGCTCATGAACACCGAGCGTGAGCTTGGCAAATTCGTAGCGCAAACTAGCCAATAGCTGCGCATTCGCGGTTAACGTTTTCTTTGGATCAGTTACGATCTCTGTTTTAAAATATAAAATCATCAAAATTAATTATTAATAAATTAATTATCAAAATTATATAATTGACCGAACGTAGTGAGGTCTATGTTTTAATTCAGATTTTCTGTTGTCTGTCTGCATGTAACGCGATTACGGCCAAACACGTTGATAGAATTAATATGAGATTTGGCAGGAGTACTATTCCTTTTTCAACTGCGCGTCGATGTATACACAGGTTTTTTGAAATTTTGCATTTTAAGGATAATATCAAAAGAAAGGGAATTCCTCCATACTCTGATACCTCTCTATATATAATCTACTTTGAAGATAGGATTTATTATTTATTTATCTATTTACAATGCAAATAACACTAATTGATAACATTGAAAGATAAAATAATAAGGTAGTGCTTGTGCTATTTTTCTTCCAAATTTATAGATGACAAAGTCCAAGATAAGTTTAGAATGTCACGTATACAATTTTTATGAAATTTTGGTCCAAAATAAACATTAAAACTATAAATTTTGAATTTAAATGGCTTAAATTGATAAATTAATTAGAAATATTCCACTCAATTACCACTTTTAGGATTAATCAGACTATAGAATTATTCATAATCAATCAGAAGAGGATTATTCATTGCATGCATTACACAGATGTCTGGCCGTGTCTATTTCTATAAGATAGGGTTTCAATATTTTTTATGATGCGTGCCAATCATTATCAATATTCTCACATTTGGAAAACAAATTTAATAGGTGATTGAAAATGAAATGAAAAGTGTTTAAATGAACTAAATAATGCTGAAGAAATTATAATACTTTTGATTGAAAAAATTAATTTTAAAATAGTTGAGAAATATTTTTATCAGATGGAAAGATTATCACGGAACTGGATAAATCATCATATGGGATACAAATTCGAACGTGAACTGAGTTTATTAACATAAGTGAGTTTTTGATAAGTGAGTAAATTATGATTCAACTATGAATTTTTATTCAACTGAATGAACTAGAAAAGGTGATATCAGATAGTTGTGGATGAGAAAACTCCGTGAGGTCTACTGTTCTCAGAACTAATAGTATAAAAATCAAATCTGTTAGTGTTCTGCTCTTGCTCGACCTGCGATCATCTTGCGATTTGCTCGTGTAACGTTCGTTTGCGGAGCAGAGCGTAAGTCTGTACGCACCTTAACGTTCATGATTGGAGCGTGTTCTGTACGCACCTTCAAGGTGCGTACACATATACGCGCCGCGAACATGAGCAATTCACTTTTAATCAGCTGATTATATCTGTATTTTTACAGAAACGGTATAAGATATAGATATAAAAAGCTTGGCATCAGCTGATTAAAAGTAATTTGCTCATGTTCGCGGCGCGTAAATCTGTACGCACCTTTAGACAAGGATAACAACACCAATGTTAATCAAATACTGCCATTAAATGTGAATTGTAATGAGAAGTCTTTTTACAGTATTCTCAAACCGAAGCCCGTCAATGATACGAATAATACAACATATTAACAACTGCAACATCAGTGCTGATGTATGCTGACGTTGAATCACCTCAACGTGGGCTATAAAAAATGTGTTTGATGTTTTTGCAGCAAGCTCGGCTCTAGAACGATCCTCAATGATTAAATAATGGAAAAATAGGAGCCTCACACTACTCGCTCTCAAACGCTTTCTCTCTCACTCCCTTACAATCACTATCACCTTCTCTCTCTTGCTCTCTCTCTTTCAACTCTCAGTGATACGCAACGGCTGTGTCTATATTTAGAGCAACACGCTTTGTTTTCGCTTGAACTTGGATTAGTCTAGCTCCAATGCTTTCAAATTCTACTGATATGAACATTTTTCTTCCAATTCGCTTGGAAAGTCTACTGATTATGTGGGGTTGTTGTGACTAGACGCGAAAGATCATCTGTAAATCTCAATGAATTTGGAACAGCAGCATTATAGACTCAATTTGTTTTCAAATTTAAATATTGGCATAGAGAAACAAAAAATATTTAAGATGCAAAATACAGCTGTTCGTGTTTTGGAGGGCTTGCGGCCATTCAATTCATGTAGGCCCATTTTTAGAAAATACAGGTTTCTCACGGTCCCAGCATTGCACTTCCTTGAGACTGTAAATTTTGTCTTCAGAAATTCAGAGAGATTTGAAGGAAATGTAGTTTGCCATGGCTATAGCACAAGAGCAAAGAGTTCAGCTGTATATGAGTACCCCGCTCACAGACTGACACTTTTGGAAAAAGGACCATATTATTCGGGACTGAAGTTCTTCAATTGTCTACCTGAAAGAATACGGTTATGTGGTAGTCATAGGCTTTTCTTGTCTTCAATTACTAATGTACTTGTGGAAGCGTGTCTCTATACAATGGAGGAATGTTGTGGTGCCTTTACAGTTTGAGTTGATACAGATGCATACACTTTGCATAGAAAAATGTTCATGACATGTTACATGCCACTTGAGCTCTGCTCAGCTTTGTGGCTTCACGTAACAAATGACAATAATAATAATAATAATATAATAATAATAATACTAATAATAATAATAATAATAATAATAATAATAATAATAATAATAATATAATAATAATAATATAATAATAATAATCATCATCATCATCATCATCATCATCATCATCATCATCATCATCATCATCATCATCTTCTTCTTCTTCTCTTCTTCTTCTTCTTCTCTTCTTCTTCTTCTTCTTCTTCTTCTTCTTATCATTCTTCTTATATTCTTTTTTTCTTTCTCTTCTTCTTCTTCTTCTTCTTCTTCTCCTTTTTCTTCTTCTTCTTCATCTCCTTTGAACTTCTCTACTACTGTGTTTTTTCTCTTCTCCATCATCTCCACCTCCTCGACCTCCTCCTCCTCCTCCTCCTCCTACCTCCTCCTCCCCCTCCTCCTACTCCTCTTCCTCCTCCTCCTACTCCTATTCCTCCTACTCCTCACACTTCTTTCTCTTTTCTCTCCACTCTCTTCTATCCTTATTTAGGCCCAAGTCACGACCCAGATGACAGAATCATGTTACATCGGTGTCACGCTGTTACAAGCACAGACTGGTGGGCTTCAGGGACCTGTAAGCTGCATGTCTACTTCTCCCATTCTTAAAATCTTATTTCTGCCCAACATATTATCTTAATACTCTTACAGTTTGAATCTCAGTCAACTCATTATCAGTTCTTACAATATTAAAACCACAAACATAATATTACTGCCTATGTAAGATTCAATAGAGTCTATAATCTATGATTTTAGGAAACGAATAAATATTGTAAAATTGGATTATTATCTCCAGTATAACTGATTCAACAAGCGTGCGGGTTCCTACTATTGACTTGAAGCGCAAATGTGGCTTTTATGTAATTATTTTATTTATTTCTGGATACAATTACAAACCATATCCTATTATATTAAGCCAGCAATATTTGTATATATCTGGTTATTTTTATATCTGGTTATTTATGTTTTACGGATCTCGAAAACGGCTCTAACGATTTTCACAAAATTTGGAACATAGTAGGTTTATGATATAAAGATTCGATTGCACTAGGTCTCATTCTTTGCAAAACTCGCTGAACGACATTAAAAGGATAATTCATCCTTGGAAAACAGATGATAATTTCGTCGTCTCTCGATAGCAGAAGATGCGTGTGCCTGTGTGGGAGAGTGTGCCTGTGTGATAGAATTATTTGCAGCTGTGTAATCATAATCAATCATCGAGAAATTTTATCTAGCTAGACAATTCCATCGATTGATCAACATAATGATTTGTTGACATGATATGATAATCCTCCTAAACTAGAGTATATAATTAATTTCAAAGTGATCATTATTGACAATTTCAAGTGATAGTGAGTGTTATTTAATTTTGTTTGTATATAATCTAAATAATTTTTTTTTGTTTTCAAATGTTTGAACAGAAAATTGAACCTGAATTCAAGTGTATGGAACATAACCTACTTTCTGGACTATTTACAGTATAAATCAAAATTCGGGAAAGAAACAGTTTTGGGCTGTGCTGTTAGTACTTGCCCAATCATTTTAAAGAATTTTGTTTGGTTTATCAAAAGTCAATAAATAAATAACGAGCGAAGTTCGGTGCCCCGATATTGGGAAATGAACAACAGGCTTGGCCACTACCTCCGTAAACAAAGCCATAGTGCATGACAGGTGTTTGATGGTTGATGGCAACGTCATCACAGGTAGGGCTCCTACACCAATAAAACACTAGCTCATATAGATCAGTTAAAATCAACAAATTTTTATTGGTGTAGGAGCCCTACCGTTGCTGACGTCACCAGAATGCACTATGGCTTTGTTTACGGAGGTAATGGCTTGGCCCAAAACTATTCTATTCCTAAATTTCAATCATAAATAACATTCCCGAAAAACATGACAAATGAAGGATTTGAATTTTCAAAACTTGTACCTCTCTGATCAACCTAATAATTATGTAGCATTACAATCGCCACATTCAAGTTTATACACCCCAGATCCCACTCTTGTCCCTTACATCTATTTTATCCTAACTACCTAGACCTGGATGTAACATGAAAGCAATTATTTTTCTATTCTTTTCCTGTATGTGCCTCTCTATAGGTAGGTAAACTACTGAACTACTTTTTTAAATTCATTATTAGGGGTACGGTATTCACAATGTTGTTTTAGCCAGTTCAAGTGCTATTTGCTAACCCCCCATCTAAAACTAACTGCTATAAGCTAACTGCAATAGTGAGGTCCGAGTTATAATGGCAGTGGAGGAAGATAGCAGAACAACGTTGCCGATCCTCTCTGTTTTGTAAATGCCTTCTATATACGGTAGCTGATACAGGTTTATTGCTGTAATATCAACTGTCCATTCTTGTTTAGAATAATCAATTATATTTTATAAGACAATAAATTATATTTTTCAATAATTTCATAATGAATTATTATTATTATTATTATATTATTATTATTATTATTATTATTATTATTAGCGAATGGCTTTGAATGGTGGGGAGACCAAAGGGTAGTTCCACCTCGCCATAGTCCAAAGTTCCCTAATGGGAAACTAAAGTTATAGTAAGCACAATACTTTACATTTACACTTTTCACTTCGGAATAAAGTTCATTTTGATGTCAAAAAGTCCAAACATATACAAAACCGAAACAAAACACAAAACCACTAAGCCAAATTTAGAAAATATTAAATTTAGAGCCGAAAATTTATAGCACGTTACAATTTTGCACATAATAGTAGTATAGGTGGTAGTAGTATAGCATATTATTTGTAGTACAAGTAGCATATTATTTCGATTTTCTTGTACCAATAGCGAAATTTGAAACTTTACTCCAATCATTAATCAAACCAAATGACTTCCTCAACATGAAGTATGATGCCAATACTAGACCATCTAAAAGTACACGCATACAATTATAGCACTGCCACCATACAGAGTGTTCAATAATACATTAGCAGCAAACTTATGATAAGAGCGCCGCCGTATTCCTTTGATATTTATGTGTTCTGTTATAATTTACGGCCACATTTTCTGGAGACGTACTGTGTCTTCCGCGCATGCGTAGTAGTGTGCAATATTTTCGCGGAGACAATTTTTACGACGGTCTTTTCCAACCGACGGCGCGACGTCTATAAAAACGCTTGATAAACTGTTCTGAGTTGGAGTGAGCGGGTAAATGCAATACTAACGTAATTTAACTGTGAGTTAACTGAAAGTGGACTGTATGTTAACCGAATATTGATACAAGGACTCGAAATAATGAGAGCTATAACTCAATCTCTGACGAAAAATTGTATTACTCTATTTAATTGTTGATAATTTCGTGAATATCGCGTTTACGATGTGAGAACACAGCGCCAGCCGTTTCGAGTTTTGCGTTCTTTGTATGGACAATAGTTGGATTTCTCAACTGAAGATGAATTATTGAAAGACAGACAGCTGGTATTTGTAGCTCTATTATAGATTAAATTATCTCGATAAGCGTCTTACTTTTACTTATTCAATAATTAACCCCAGTTTCCATGTGTTTCCAGTTTCTAAGAACGCGGAACTCTAAACGCCTGACCGTTCTCTGTGTGTACACACTCTTATTCATTCATAATACCCCCGAATGAGTTCTTTCTATTCCATCTTATTGAACAATGATAGCGTCAAAACGTCATTTTGCAATCTTTGCACCTGTCAAGGGTTCGGAATTTCTCTCAATATTATACATTTGGTATAAAAATTTATAATAAATTGCCTACAGATTTAATATGAGAGACAGAAAAGAAATTTAAGACAAGATTATTGAATTGGCTTGTGATGAATAATTTTTATAGTGTTAATATAAAAAGATACGCCCAAAATAAGCGTTTTTCTCAGATTTTCTGCGTTTTCTCACCTTTTTCAATAATTGATATATAGAAAAAATATATTAGAAAAAATTCAGTACACAGTACTTTGACTTTCTGATGGGATGAAGCATGCTCAAATGAAAAATGCAAGCGAGCGAAGCGAGCCTGACGGCTAGTATAATATAAAACCAAAAAACATTAATTCAACTCTAATTTCTTGTCTACAGTTTTCAAACAGATAGTAAAGGTGAAAAATCTGGTGTGGCGCACTCACACAACTTTCCTTGCCGTTATGAAAATTTATCACCTGACGCTAGTGTTCCCGCGCATCTCAAGTCTACTATGCAAAGATCTAAGCCAGCTGGTGACAGGACTATAACGCTGGAGACACATAAGGTCTGCTATCTCTTCATAGTGAATGATTTAATAGAACTGTTGCCAACAGTTTGCAATTGAAATAATAACTTTTTCTCGAATTTCGAGCTTATTTTAAATTTTAGGTGAAAATGTTACTGAACATTAATTGTAGAGATTTTCATGCTCAATCTTTTCCATTTGGAATTTTTTGTTTAAATTGTATCTGGAGCCTGATAATTGGTAATCTAAAATCAAACTTTACCTAGTTGGGGCGGAGCTCCTTAAATTCCTACAGATATGGGACTTGTGGCAGTTGATAAAGCTTAACAATGACTATTTTAGGTATAAATTTGATCAAAATCGTTGGAATACTTTCCTTATCTATGATAATAGGGCAAGGAAAGTAAAAATGAGAATTTACTACCACTGCTACTACTGTATTTAAATGTACTTCACTTGACCAAAGTTCTATTTCCAATTTTTACAACAAATCTATGGGAGACATACACATCGAAACTAGGCCTATATAAATAGACAGCTTGTCGGTCACCAGCTATTAGCCTGCTAACATGGCAGCGATTAGCATCAACTCATCAGGCAACACTACACATTGATATTGTGTTGCATTACCTTCATGTTAGAGAAATGCTGTCAATTTGAAGTGAATGTGACTGTAGGCTGACAGTTTCAGGCCAACTTTGATAATATTAATGAGTTGCTGCCTGCTGCAAAGCACTAGAGTCGTTGACGAAACTCAACTGGTTTTCAATAGCGTCAACTAGTTGATACCAACGTTGAATTGTTTAGAACTGAAGAGCATGTTCCGTTTCCTTGTTTCTACCTTCTAGAACAAACTTCTTCAACATTGCTTGTTAAATTAAAATTTAGTATTGTATTGAAGGGTCAAGTGTAAGAGAGGGCCGACTGCGCCCTAACTTCGCCCTCCTAGGTCGAAAATAAAGGCAGTATTTCCATTCTACTCTAGCAAAATCACTGATATTTTAAATGTATCATTATATTTTTTTACAGATGTAAATTACTGTGATATTGCAATCATTCAAATGCTCATGAATTGATAATTATTATTAAACCAAAATCCAAATTAAATGCTGTAATTCACCCCGAAGACTTCTGCTACTGCAAATATTGTCAACAGGGCTGACTAATAATTTTTGAATAGTAGCGCTCATATAGTGGCTAAATGGGAAGAATTGGAGAAAATTGACGGCCTTTTTAAGATCGACTTTAAATTTGAGAAATGAGCTTATCTTGGAATTCAACTATTAAAACCGACTCCTGGCAGACAACCTTCCAGGTTTTGCCAATTGTAATGTCTTAGTTTATTTTCTGATTTATAATAATGTCGAAATATGGTAAATTTTTATTTTGTTTCATATTGTTTCATATTGAATTCAACTATTAAAACCGACTCCTGGCAGACAACCTTCCAGGTTTTGCCATTTGTAATGTCTTAGTTTATTTTCTGATTTATAATAATGTCGAAATATGGTAAATTTTTATTTTGTTTCATATTGTTTCATATTGAATTCAACTATTAAAACCGACTCCTGGCAGACAACCTTCCAGGTTTTGCCATTGTAATGTCTTAGTTTATTTTCTGATTTATAATAATGTCGAATATGGTAAATTTTTATTTTGTTTCATATTGGGTTTAGTATTAATGGCATTCTTTTGTAAAGTGTTGTTGGTTGTAAATAAAGACATTTTTACTACTACTACTACTACTAGTAGCGCTCATCAAATTTCCATCTAGCTGTTTACCCTGTTATCAATATTATTGCTGTAGCAGAAGTCTTCGGGGTGATTTACAGCATTTAATTTGGATTCTCGTTTAATATTAATTATATAATTATTTCTTACCATCAATAAATTAAATATAAAAATTACTCAATCCATTTACCAAAATACTTAGATACCTACTATCCAATAGACTACAGTAAAGAAAAATAGAATATTGAAAACGATACTACAATATTACAATAGCAGCGATTATGAAAAAGTGAATAAAGGAAGAAATCCGTGATGAAGAAAAATTTGAAACCTACTTTCAAATGATGTATCTTTTTAACTTTGATTAGTATAATCCAAGCCAGAATATTAGAACTGGTAAATGAATCAGCAGCATATAGTGCCACTCGTTTGTGAATTCAATTTTTAAACTTTTCGCATCACTGTTGTTAAAAATGTCATAGCTTGATGTAATTCGTCAACTTAGTAGATAGTTAATATGGATTCATGGAAGAATGTTTGTATCATTTACCCAAATCCTTAATCGAGCATGTCATCAAATTGGTACTTGTGAAAATGTTACTGTATTGCATAGTATTTACTGATAGTGATGTTACTATATCACTGTATAAATATAAAATGACTGGCTTCATATGAAATTAGCGCTGCTATCCAGAGATTGTAAGTTTGGTGTAAGGGTAAGCATTCCTGACCGGCAATTAGGAGGTACCGGGGTCAATTCCCGGGCTGATAAATAATTTTTGAATAGTAGCGCTCATCGAATTTCCATCTAGCTGTTTACCCTGTTGTCAATATTTGCAGTCGCAGATGTCTTCGGGGTGATTTACAGCATTTTATTTGGATTTTCGTTAAATAATAATTACGGTATTAGTTGTCACGTTATTTTTTATATTTAAATAACGATTAGCCTCCTGCTTGGCATCAGTCGGTAGAGCATGAAATATTTTAATAATTATAGTAATCAAGGTCGTGGTTTTTATAGGATACAGTCTCATAACAATCTTTATAGGCCCAGATATGAGCTTCCACTATAATTCTGATAATTCATTAAAAAAAAATATAAATGGTACTTATCCTATAGTATTGAGGAATAAAAAATAAATCGCACACCATAAACAATTTGATACATATATTAACAAATATTGCAAAAATAAATCAGAGCCAAAAATATATAGAGCGATAAAAAATATATAATATAAAATAGAACAATAATCGAAATCAATAAAATATCACAGGCTAAATACTATTCTCTAAATTCTACAGCACGAAACGTTACCATGTGCTTTCATTTTTATGATCATATGCATCCATTTGCATGTAGCTGCGATATCAGCTTGCTAATACTTGTCGACTTGGACAATTCTATTTAAATTAGATTCTTAAAAACAGCTTGATAAATTGACAACTAGTAATCCAAATATATATATTAAATTCTAGGGTATCTAATAGATTTCTTTGTAATGAATATATATTTTATCTCAGGGTACGAGATTCGGCACCTGACGGAATAAATAGAGCAATAAATTCATCTAGTGAATCAGAGCTACAACAAACTATCGCAAATTATATTGCAGAAATTAAAGATCATATGAATATGTATTAACAGCCTAGATTTTATACTTCTTTGATTTATAGAACTTCTGATATGTAGATTGACTCGTTACTTTCCAATAAAATACCTTTAATACTACATTTACTTGCGCAAGTATTTTTTACCAAATTCTTAATTTATAAGAAAACCCTTTCGACGAGCTAGCTTTGATTCTTATGTAATTTCGAAGCACTGAGGGCGCCCTATCACTATTTCATATTTTTCACTCACGTGTCGAAATTTTCTTATGAGCTGCTGATGTCGATCCAACTCCTGGTGGTCCTGGATTATTGTAGCCGGAGTCGTCTCTTCCAAGGGGTTACAAAATTATTTAAAAATGAAAATGACTTTTGCTTTATAAGAGCATCACAAAGTCTTATAAGAAATTTAGTAATTCAATTTAACTTTAAATTATTACAAGATATAGCAAGGTATTACGCTCTATAATTTTTAGTGACCTCTCATGGTGGCATTTGGCAGGCGAGTGTGGTTCTCGTTTCTCAATTTTACAATTCTCATTTCCGATTTTCAAATTTGCATAAAATTTGAATATTCTAGTCCTCCGCCATTCAAGGCTCAAATAGACCGTGCCAAAATATTAAACTATTACTTATGTTATATATATATAATTTCTTTGCCTTCGGGCCATATCCAAAACATAGACTATACAACAATTTTTCATAAACTCTATTTATTTGTAGAAATATATACAAATATTTTTGAATCGGCTCACTATTGCCGCCTATCAATTGCCATTATGTGATTGGTGCATGCAAATTGTTACAGTATTCATGCGCCTGGTAACCTCCTATTTCCTTAATACATTTAATTATTTTTATTGGGTTTTTAAATATGCTCTCTACATGCTAGTTAATTTTTTATATGTTATTATTTGTTTCATGCATCATAATAATTAGCCACGTGAGACCTTTAGTTCCTCAAATTGCATACTGTTTTGCCACAATAAATTTCTGCCAAGGTGTTTGGTCAGATTCTACGTTGTATGGCTCGGTCGATCGTTAGGTCGCCGATCACTAAATGTTTATGCCTAACCTCAATTTTCAATATTTTATATAATATTATATATTAGCAAAAAATTATTTCAATTCCTCTTAGGCTGTTGTACAGTTTAGCCAGGACGTCTGATATTATCTAATCTTTATGTTATCTCTTTGGCGATATTAGCCAATTACTTCACTTAGACCTATAAATATTTCAGCTAGGGATTTTTTACTTATCTATCCAAATTACAATATGTTACATAGTTTAGTTTAATTTTCGTCATGTAACACTACATAATCAAGCAAAGCTTGATAGTATATGACACGTCAAAAAGTATTGAGTACAGTACTCAAAAAAGTAATCATATTAATACTATACACAACACAACTGTTGTGTTTATATAGATATAAAGAGCATACTATTATTTAGTGAAGAGCGTAATTTTCTATAATCAACATTTGAGTAGTCCTGTTGAAATATTCTATCAGGCCTACTGCATACTAGTTTATCAGAAGAAAACGTTAACACCGTTAATAACAGACAACCAGTTAATTCAACTACATCAGTTAATTCAGCGAGCTCCTCATCGTCATGAAACGTATATTGTAGTAGTAGTCTGATACTTGCCAGCGTTCAGTTCAAATTTATAAACGACGCGACGCTTGCAAGCGAGGGCTCAAAAAGTTGTGGGGGGGGGGGAGTTTGCCGGTTTTGTGAGGTAGGGAAGGGGGGCGGCAAGGAAGCGCCCCCCTGCAATTCGACTGAGTGATGTGCTGGCGAAACAAAAGGTCGTTGTACCCCCCACAACACAGGTTTCGCTCAGCGCAACAGCGAGTGTATGACAATATATGCCTCAGATCTGCGAGATTTCAATTTGTCTAGTGTATGAACATATAGTTCTGATCTATCAGGTTTTAAAGTTTAAAACCTGGAAAGGTTACGGAGGTTAGAAAAATACAGAAATAGCGTGCAATTCCAGCTGACTAAATGATGAATCAAAACAAATTTAAACTTTCAATTTTATTTTTATACTAGCCGTCAGGCTCGCTTCGCTCGCCATATCCATCTAGCCAGGGGGCCCCTGGACCCCCGACTGGATCGTCCAAGAATGAGATCAGCAGGCTCGCTTCGCTCGCCTGCATTTTTCATTTGGGCATTTTTATCATATATGTTAGGACAATCCAGTCGGGAGTCCAGACTAAACGGCTGGCTAAACGGATATGGCGAGCGAAGCGAGCCTGACTGCTAGTAATATAATATTCCCAGGATTGAAGTAGCAGTGCCCAATCAATTTTTCCGCGATAAATGCATTTGAATCTTCAACTTGGTGCCAACCTAACAAAGTCAACTCAATTTAATGCCAACCTGACAAAATTATTAATTTAGTTGCCAGTTAACAACTGTTTCGAAGAGGTACTCTATCTAGATTATAGTTCTATAGTAACATATGATAAGAAAATTTCAATTATAATTAAGAGATTGGGAGAAGAAGAATATACATGCTAAAAGACGAACTTTCAACCCTTAAAAACAACCTTTAGAGTTAAAATATTGCCAAAAGATTTCTTAGTGCACCTCTAAAGGGCCAACTGAACATACCTACCAAATCTGAACGTTTTTGGTCCGGTAGATTTTTAGTTATGCGAGTGAGTGAGTGAGTGAGTGAGTCAGTCAGTCAGTGAGTGAGTGCCATTTCGCTTTTATATATATAGATCCTAAAGAAAACGAAGAAGTGAGTCAATTTTGTTGTCCAACAAACTTGACCTGTTAAAAGTTCGAAGAAAACGTGTTCAAAATTTGAAGCTGATTGATCAATTCTTTCTAAAGTATTTGTAGAACATACAAACAGACGGACAACGACTTTGGCCTCGAGTGAGTCAAAAGTGAGAACTCGCTGACGCTCGTTCAATTCCAAGTAGAGTCGAACGAAATTGAATTCTAGCCTAGTTTTGTGAAAAATACGGAAGAAATTAATCAAGACTTCGCTTCCCTCATACAAATAGTCATTAAGGGCCGGTTTCCGAGCTCGGGATTTAGCTGAGTTCTAGACTTTAAACAGCTGGAGTCAGAAAATTGGCTTTCCGAAACAGGGCGTAGTCGCCGTATTTATGATAATCTTTACTTTCTCATTTCTATAATATTGGAAACGTTTTTCCTTGACGAAATGAAACATTCCTAAATAATTCAAAATAGCTGAAACTTTACACTATTTTATTTTGTGTTCAATGTCCCTAGTTTGTCGAAATTTATTTCAAATTCGGACTGCGACTACGCCCCGTTTCGGAAAGTTAATTTTCTGACTCCAGCTGTTCAAAGTCTAGAACTTAGCTAAATCCCGAGCTTGGAAACCGGCCCTAAGTATGAACATAAACTTATATTGATCATTTCAATTCGGAATTGAGAGACGTTTTGAGCAATGCATGTAAGCAATGCAACACATTATTGTTGCATAATATTATGCATTTTGTCAGTAAGTAAATATTACAGACATAAGACTATTATATCCATAGATCCATAGTCCAGAGAAACAATTTCCGTTGGTTATATTATTTTGTGAAGTGTTTTATACTTGAAAAATTTGATAATTGAATTAAATTAACTAGTATACCGATGCAAGGTATCAGGCAAGTATTGGGCACGAGAATAATAATTTACAATGTCATACACAGAACTAGGCATCTGTAAGGCTAGCTTCACACGCTTTCGGTTTCTTTCGGTTCGGTTCGTTTTCGGTTCGGTTCGGCTCGTTACCGAAAACGAATGAGGCTTTCTTACATGTCAGGTTTTAATTCGTACGGTTCTAATTAGGTATTTTCTTCTCAAACACAGCTGTGTTTGGATTTTCACAGTTCATGCTGGTATATTTAAATATAACAGTTGGTGTCAAATTGTAAGATTTTATTTCTTGAACAACAAAATTTTAAAGTTAATTAAAAATTCTGAATTATTTGAATAGTTTCTTTTTGATTATGTTAATTTTGGAAGTTCAGAGAGATGTTTTTTTTAATTGAAAATTTGTTCCTTGCTTTGACACATGGTATAAAAAACTTCATCTCTTCTCTCCATTGATGAAATCATGTAATATTCGTGGAAAAATATAAAAAAATAAAAATTCTCACCAAGTTTTAAGTTTTATTTATTTATATCTTTCATATTTTTATAGCAAACTATTCATTGAGAAAAAACGTTTCTGTGAACTATCAGAAATGAATCGACCATATGATTTTGACTTGGAAAATTTTGAAACAGATAACCACGATATCAGGTTAAAATAAAAACAAAAAAGGCAATCGTGTGTAAAAGACTTTGTTTTTTCCTGTTTCCCTAGCAACGAATTCGAATATAATGAAACCTATTCGTGTCGAGGGGCGTTCGGTGCTATGCGGTTGCTATTCGGTACCGAATTCAAACCGAATCATCGTTTCACACTTATCGGAATTTGCCGAAAACGAAACGAACCGAACCGAAAGTGTGTGAAAGTAGCCTCTCGCTAGCAACGAATTGAAACCTGATGGAATTTATTAGAGTCAAGTGGGAGTTCGGTTCTATGCGGTTTCTATTCGGTTCCGAATTCGAACCGAATTACCGTTTCACTCTTATCGGAATTTGCCGAAAACGAATCGAAAACGAAACGAACCGAAAGAGTGTGAAACAGCCTAACAGTAATTAACTCATGTGTACTGGATTAATGATTCCCGACATAATGAAATGTCAATGATGATAATAAGATATCAATTTGACAAACATTTCCTCAGTATCAATACAGATTCTCGAATACATACAACACTGAAAACATCTTTCCCGAAGTTGGAAAATCGGAAAATGATCACAAATAATGAGTAGAACCACCAAGTCACTGAATAACGGAGGGTTGAAAAAGGGCGGCTGATCGTTGGAGGGGTGAGGGGTTGTTGGAGGGAACAAGAAGGGGTGGTCTTTGAAAAGCCAAGAGTTCAAATGTCATCTGCAAAGTAGGTCACCTCACCCAAATTGAGATATATGTATACAGTCTACTACTCTGCAAACGATTTCTGTTTTCTCTCACTCTCTCTCTGACGACCTCTCTCTCTTAAAATTATACTCCCACTCACCCTCATTCTCTTTCCCTCTTTAGATATTCTTACTCACTTCACTCCATTCCTGGACCCTTCTTCACACTTACCCCCTCGATCTAGCTTATGCTCTTTATAACTCAGTTGCTCTCTCACATTCACTCTCTGTTACTATTTCTCTCTCTCTATCTCACTCTCTTACTATTTCACACTCACTCACTCACTCTCTCTTTTACTCTCACTTTCTCTCTCTCTTTCTCTCTATCACTCACCTTATTTCGTTTGCTCCTTAGATAACCCACTCTCATTCATTCCATCTCACTCTCTCCTAAATCTAGATGATTATGTTCCATTCCTCTCACTCTTTAGATCACCTGCCCTAATGAATTGTCATTCCTAATGAATATAAATGATTAATTTCAGATTCACTTTCCAATCATCAAATGACTTGCAACAATAACTTCATCCACTGAATGATATTAGCTTATATTATCAAATTATATTGTTGAGTTTATTAAAATAGTGTCGTCTATTTGTTTTATTATAAAAATTATTCATTCATTCAATAACAATATTTGGTTTGGAAAAATACTGAATACTGAAAAAAATGAGCTACGTGTTCACAAATATCATTAAATTCAATATTAATCTCATTTCTATATCGTTTGCGTATGTTTATAGTGGAGTTCCGCATACTCATATACATATTAAATCAGATTTATTATTATTGTTGCTTTTATTATATTGGTCATTTATTCCTCGAAGATCATTGAAGTGGCCCTTTACTAGAACAAACTACTTGAATATACAATAATATAGCATAATTGATAATTATGTTACCTACTTGAAATGACACTCATGTCCGGTTTAATCAAGTTTGCTCAATACATTTTAACATAAAGCGAAATGATTTCATGATAGCAATAGTAACTATTTACTATAGATAGTTCCAGTGCACATAGAACAGTGAATTTTTCTCTTTTTCAACTTTGGTTTCTATTAAAAAAACAAAACATTTACAACACTAATCTATCACCGACACCATTCCACATCCAAGACACCTCTCACAACACAAATACCTTTTTCAACAAGAATTTCCAAAGGTTCTGATTGGAAATTAGAGCAATATGATTATCATTTTTAAAAATATGGAAATTAGTGGTACCACATTTAACATCACTAATCATCTCATTACTAATTACTAGTCACCAAATTCCAACATGACATTCTATTCGAAACATCTACAAAATATACATCTATATGTAAATATTATATCTTACCTGTTGTACCATAATTTACTAACACTATACTAAAGACTGCTTTTCCAAGTTGATTTTCTATCCGAGACACTTTTCACAACCGACAACACTCATCCCTCAGAGGCAACTTTTCCAAAACGATTTTCTCCCTGACACATCAGTCCTTTTCAGCGAAAATTCCCACCACAGACCTCTATTTCACGTGGAAATCTTCATCTCAAACTGGTCTCCACTAATAGGCCATCGCATTCGTCACTAGCTGTGTCTTTTTTCCCGCTAGCTCTGTCTCCTTTCCATGACACACGCTTCTCCATCAATCAATCGCTTTTCACTGTCATTCCATCGATTTTCCTTTCTTTCCACCTTCGTCCAACTTTCCCTGACTATCAAATCCAATTTATTGGAGCTTGGTCAAGTCTGTGTCAACAAGTTGGAATTGGTCATCTGCTATCGAGAATCAATATTGATGTATATCGTGATTATTGTGGATGATTCAACGTAAGTTGAATTTTGTTAGAATAGGGATTATTCGGATTCCTTTATTCATGTGTTTAGCCATAGCCACCTCTAATACAAGGCCGCGGCCTACGATATTGCAACGTCGCAGTGTAGGCCTAGAATCTAATACATGATTGTTATTAGAGATTTTAAAAAATACCAGCTGATCTTTTTCACCAATCATGTATTAGATTCCAGGCCTACACTGCGACGTTGCAACATCGTAGGCCGCGGCCTTTTATTAGAGGTGGCTATGGTTTAGCAAAATGAGATCCAACTAACAAAATTCAACTTACGCAACTTACGTTATTAAGAGTAAAATATCATAATAAATCATATTAACCAAATGACTGAAAAGTTTACAATAATATGAAGCAAAGATGGGTGATAAAATATGCGAAAATTGAGGTATAACTAAATGTAATGCTTCTACATGGAAAGTTTGTACCTTTAGTTGTCCATTCTCAGAAAAGGAAGAATCACTCATTATGTGATATATTAAAATTTTGTACCATTAGTAGACATCATTGAAAGAGATTTTTTTGTTGTTTCATAATATTTTAAATAATATGAATACAATCTTCTGATAATAAAGTGAGATTTACATTATAAACTCAGTGGAAATGATATGACTACAGGTTGTCGATTCTCTGTTACCACCGCCTTCAATGTTAGATAGCTGTGATTCAAGTTATTCCGATACATCTGATGTTTTAATAATTAATTGCTGTTATTTGTATAGTAATCACCTCTATCCTAAATATATTTTATTCGCCAAGAAAATATATTTCCTCATGATTTTTTAATAATAAATTTTTATAATTGACACAAAATGCTGTTACTTCTTTATATTTCGTCATAGTCAACACACGATTCGACAACTGTGCGGCGATAGAAAAGAATGGAGCTATCAGCTTTGTTGAATAGAAGACAAGGATATCAAACCAATATTAATCAGGTGCAGACTTCATAACGGGAATTTCAATAAAATATGTAACAAAGAAATAGATTTTAGTACTTTCCAACTCTGAACAGTTGTCAAATCATTGTAGGATATGAATACATATAATCAACTACCAGAATATTCAATCTCATTTATGAGAATTTATTATAAAATGTTTAATTTTAGAGGCCCTGAAATTGATCAGGTGTGACCTGAAAACTGACAACAGACCTAAGTCACTCGATATTGTTATTATAAATCTGCTATCCATAGAAAGCGGTGGAAAATTAAGCTACTATGTCGTCCTATCATAGACTTCATAACATAGGCCCGGCTTCCGAGCTCGGGATTTAGCCAAGTCCGAGACTTTGAACAGCTGGAGACAGAAAATTGGCTTTCCAAAACGGGGCGTAGTCGCAGTTTTTAAAACAGTAGTAGCAGTTTTTATTTTTTCATTTCTATAATAATATTGGAAACGTTTTTCTTTGACAGAATTAAACATTCCTAAATAATTCAAAATAGTTGAAACTTTACACTATTTTCTCTTTATTTTATTTTGTGTTCAATTTTCTAGTTTTTCGATATTTAATTAAAATGTGACTATGACAATGACTACGACTACGCCCCGTTTCGGAAAGCCAATTTTCTGACTCCAGCTGTTTAAAGTCTAGGACTTAGCTAAATCCCGAACTCGGAAACCGGGCCATAAACTCCACTATAGATCACCTCGTTTTTCCCGAGAGTAAACTACACTCTCTCACGATCCATACGCAAACAAACCTGACAGCCGAATATAGTTGAATGAAATTTGAAAACCCCTGAATTCATTTGACGCTGTTAGGATACTGTTATTATTCATCGCTTTAAAAAATGCACTATAAAACCATAGACGACACATCTGGCTAACAAATGGTCATGCTTTTTCTTCAGGTCTCCCGACACACGACTTTTTACACCAATCTTATAACATGTTGTGAGACAGAAATATCTCCATCGTTACGTCACCAAGTACATATGTGGTATGGTAATATAATTATATACATAAAGAACATCTATGAGGCTACGTCACCTCACCAACTAATAACTCCAGTAATGTGGGTATTATGCATGGTGGCAGCAAAAACCACTAACACCGAGGCTATAAATCACCTAGATTTTAACTTTACTTGGCTTAATGACGCCAAGCAAACGTAAATGTTAAGGGAATGATATTGTAGGATAGAAATAGAAATTCTAATTCTAAAAAAATTCAAATTCTACAAATTTGAGATTTGTAGAATAGAAATAGCCTACTTTTTTATTTGATATTGTGGTGGAGATTGAATTGTTATAACCATTCTACCACTTAATCACAAAGTTCCATTCATGATCAAAATTTCCCAATAATATCGGAACACAATACTTCACATTGTTGCTTATGACGCAACTCACACTGATTAGTCTTTGCAATTAAATATTCTGATTGAAGAATATCTAGAATAAAAGAATCTGGAAG
Organism: Nilaparvata lugens; assembly: GCF_014356525.2. Classification (NCBI taxonomy): domain Eukaryota; kingdom Metazoa; phylum Arthropoda; class Insecta; order Hemiptera; family Delphacidae; genus Nilaparvata; species Nilaparvata lugens. The sequence continues at coordinate 92,445,981 of NC_052505.1, forward strand.
TGTTTCATTCATCAAGTAATGTTGTTCATCAAAAAACAAATTAATTTTTGTCGTTATGCCAAATGTAAAGTTTCGGTGAAGATATAAAGCAGTGTCCACACTGAACAAATGTTCGACAAGCATGTTTGTTGAAACAGTTTGGGCAAATTTTATTAAGTTTGGCAAACAATGTTCGCCCGTGGCCAGTGTGGACGCGTCACCAATCAAAATATTGTAAGTGAGGAGTACAGGTTTTTATGTTTTACAGCAAACACTGAATATGTTTGTAAAAACAGTAATTTCTTGACAAACAATGATTGTCCAAACATTTTAAAATGTTTGTCTCTGAGCCCCTCAACAAACATGTTAGCCGGTCATGTATGATCAGTGTGGATACGGCTTAAGAAGTGAGGATTGCCTTTTCTTAACCCAGTTCGAAATTTGAGTGATATTTATTCAAGTTGATTAATAATAATATTATCAATTAACAAGAATCAACTAGAATCATGAATGACCTTTATATTGTTCTCCCCGTTACTATTGTTCAGGGAACAACGTTCATAAAACAAATGCTAGTTTCCAACAGCCGTTCAAATCGACGATAGATGCCAATCAAGGTTTGATCTGCGATAAAAGTAATGAATGATTGAAACGTGACCAGAGATTATCAAAAATAATGATCTGAGTCTGAGACCAATATGTACAACAGAGATCAGACGCACAACACCAATCAATGTTTGATCTACGATTGACCATCATCAATAATACGTGATCAGAGATCAACTTTGATCAGTGTAAACTTTGATATAGTTTTGAAAATGCTGTGAGATATTCAACTACTATACAACAAATTACCAACTATTTCATTAATGTGATTGGATAAATGAATAGAGCCTGTCGACTATTAACAATTTTCATCAAATAGATAGATAGATGGGTGATCCTATTAATGTCGATGCTACCAATAATATTGTTGTTAACTGAACATGATTATTGTTGTCCCCAACTAAAACCGTTACAATTCCCATCTCAATTATCAAATTCCCCTTGCAAATATCACCTGTAAGTGAAGTCATGAGCATAAATTACTTGTTGCATCATCCAACCGTTCTGCATGAAATCGAAATAAAATAGAATAATTCAACTGTTCTCTTACATCACAATTAGGTAACCAAATTGAACCACATAAAACATTCCAGTTGCTCTTGATCTTAAATTTTTGAAAAAAAATCTGGTGTGGCGCACTCACACAACTTTCCTTGCCGTTATGAGAATTGATCACCTGACGCTAGTGTTCCCGCGCATCTCAAGTCTACTATTCAAAGATTTGAGCCAGCTGGTGACAGGGCAATAACGCTGAAGACACGAGGTCTGCTATCTCTTCATAGTGAATCATTTAATAGAATCAACAGTTGCCAACAGTTTGCAATTGGATAATCACATTTTCTCGAGTTTCGAGCTAATTTTTAATTTTAGGTGAAAATGTTACTGAACATTAGTTGTAGAGATTCTCATGCTGAATCTTTTCCACTCAAAATTTTTTGTTTAAATTGTATCTGAAGCCTGATAATTGAAAATCGAAAATCAAACTTTGCATAGATGGGGCGGAGCTCCTGATATTTTCACAGATATGGGACTTGTGGCAGTTGATAGAGCTTATCGATAACTATTTCAGGTATAACTTTAATCAAAATCGTTGGAGCCGTTTTCGAGAAAATCGTGAAAACCCCTGTTTTTGACAACATTTTCGCCATTTTAGCCGCCATCTTGAATCGCATTTGATCGAAATTGTGCGTGTCGGATCCTTATATTGTAAGAGAGTTTTTCTACAATAAAATGCCGTTTCCATCGAAACATTGAAATTTCATGAGATACCACAATTCACGATCAAACAGTATTGGAACAAATTTGCCAGTTTGTAGTACGGTAGTCTAGTTTATGTCATCGTTATTATTACCGTACCACTTAACTACGTCAAGGTCAAAAATAGTTCAACAATCATATTTTCAATTTCATAGTAAAAAACAATAAAAGCACGTCTTCAAATTATTGCTAACATAGACAATATTAATGTAAATTTACATTGACATTGCAAACAAAATTCATTATATCCAGATCAATCTAATCATAATGTTTCAATTGAATTTTTCTAATAGCTAAAAATTATTAAGGATTAGTAGCTAGATAATATTTGAACTGCCTTGAATATGCTATTAAACTTGTTCAAGTTAGACTTGTCGAATTGAAATTTGAAGTGTAATGGAATACTGTACTACAGTTGAGAGACATCTATGCTGAAATTTCATGCAAAACTCTGCAAGCCAATAACATGAAACTAAAAGCAAATTCAACAGCTATGTTACAACAGAATCTTCAAACTATGGAGATACAATAGCGTCACACCGGACAGAAAAGATAAAACCTTCTCTATATCATAGAAAAAAAAACTTAGCGTAATTATCATTATCAGTATCTGCTGTCTATATCTTCTATTATCTACAAGTTTTTTACTCTCCTTGCCCTATTACCATAGGTAAGGAAAGTATTGATTTCCGAAAAAAAATTAAGGTACCCCAATTTCTAAATTTCGATACGTTTCAAGGTCCCCTGAGTCCGAAAAAGTGGTTTTTGAGTCTGTATGTGTGTGTGTGTGTGTGTGTGTGTGGTGTGTGTGTGTGTGTGTGTGTGTGTGTTGTGTGTGTGTGTGTGTGTGTGTGTGTGTTGTGTGTGTGTGTGTGTGGTGTGTGTGTGTGTGGTGTGTGTGTGTGTGTGTGTGTGTGTGGTGTGTGTGTGTGTGTGTGTGTGTGGTGTGTGTGTGTGTGTGTGTGTGTGGTGTGTGTGTGTGTGTGTGTGTGTGTGTGTGTGTGTGTGTGTGTGTATTATGAGTGCATGTGCGTCTGTGTACACGATATCTCATCTCCCAATTAACGGAATGACTTGAAATTTGGAACTTAATGTCCTTACACTATGAGGATCCGACACGAATCATTTCGATCAAATGCAATTCAAGATGGCGGCTGAAATGGCGAATATGTTGTCAAAAACAGGGTTTTTCGCGATTTTCTCAAAAACGGCTCCAACAATTTTGATCAAATTCATATCTTGAAAAGTAATTGATAATCTCTATCAACTGCCACAAGTCCCATATCTGTGAAAATTTCAGGAGCTCCGCCCCATCCATGTGAAATTTGATTTTAGATTCTCAATTATCAGGCTTCAGATACAATTTGAACAAAAAAGTGGAAAAGATTGAGCATGAAAATCTCTTCAATTAATGTTTAGTAACATTTTCACCCAAAATTGAAAATAAGCTCAAAATTAAAGAAAATGTGATTTTTCAATTATTGCAAACTGTTGACAATAGTTGATTCTATTAAATCATTCACTATGAAGAGATAGCAGACCTCGTGTGTTTCCAGCGTTATTGTCCTGTCACCAGCTGGCTCAGATCTTTGAATAGTAGTAGACTTGAGATGCGCGGGAACACTAGCGTCAGGTGATCAATTTTCATAACTGCAAGGAAAGTTGTGTGAGTGCACTACACCAGATTTTTTTATTTATTGATAAACAGAACACAATTATTTGAAATGATTGGGGAAGGACTAACAGGCACAGCCCAAAAGTGTTTCTTTCCCGAATTTTGATTTATACACTATAAATAGTCTAGAAAGTGGGTTATATAGTGGAGCACGTCTTCAAATTATTGCTGAAATGGACAATATTCATTTAAATTGACCAAGTATATATTCAAGTAAAAGTCCAAAAGTGTAAACCATACACTTGAATTCAGGTCCGATTTTCCGTCCAAACATTTGAAAACAGGAGAGTTCTAATTTAGATTGTTTACAAACCAAATTGAATAACAAAATAACACTCACTAATCACTTAAAACTGTGAAATAATGATAAACTTTGAAAATTATTATGAATTTGAAAACATCGCGAACATATGTTTCTATTTTGAATATGATTATTATTCTTCATTAATTATTATGAATAATTTGACTTCTCAAACCCTTGATGATTTCTTCATCTTTTAGGTCATGTTTATATTTTACAGCTGGCTATACGTCAGCTTATGAATTTCGGGGATGAGATATTTTGATTTTCCACAGACGCACTCGGTCACTCACTTCCATTATCAACAGTCGACGAAAGTCTCAGCTGCTTTTCCAAGGATGCATTATCCTTTTAATGCCGTTCAGCTAGTTTTCCTAGGGATGAGACCTAGTGCAATCGAATTTTTATATCATAAACCTACTATGTTCCAAATATCGTGAGAATCATTAGAGCCGTTTTCGAGATCCGGTGAAATACAAACATAAATAAACATATTAACATATTAACATCCAAACATATAATTATCTGAACATATAAACAGAAATTGCTCGTATAATAGTAAAGGATTTATTTAGTTATACATTGATACATACAATATCATTCTCAATTATGAATGATTGGGAAAGGAACAACAGGCTTGAAGCTCAAAACTGTTCCTTACCCAAATTTGGTAGAAATTGTCCTAAAATAGGTAATGTTCATCACTTCATAAGTTTTAAGTTCAAAAAATATATAAACGAGTTGTCGCAGTTAACTACTGTACATTTACTCACGGGAAAACTGTAGATAGCAAATAAAAGCTAGTAAAGGAATAGTCAATAATGTAACAGCTGGTGTGACATACTGGTACATCGAATTATTCAAGTAAGTTCAATTGTTTCAAACAAGGTTACTGCACTCAGTGTGGGGGAAGAAGATGGATAGATGAAGAAAGAGAGAGTGTGACAAGAAGCACGTGTACTCAAGTTTCCATAGATTATGAAATTCTCATCAATTTCGCTTGTGGAATTTCATAGTAGAATTATACATTTATTTCTTTAATTTGAATTTAATCACTACTATATCGATATCAATCAACCTTTACCCGTGCTACTATTTGGGATTTAGCTCAAATTTAGAAAATTTTCGATGAAAATGTCACTGTCTAAAATCTCTAAATCGAATCTCTATTGTCGAAAGAACTCGCCTGAGTTGAACAATCATAACGAGTTGAAAACGTTGAGAATGCCACTTACAAAAACTACGAAACTCTTTGACCTTGCTTAACAATGAATGAATGAAATATTCATTCAAGTTATGACTGTGTGAACTACTCTACAAACCGTAGATGTCACATAGAGTTTTTCTCAAACACACCATATTTTCAAAACCGATCAAATTGCAGTGCAGAACGAAACTGGTACTATAATTATCACTATCGTTTCCAAAGACAACATTTTTCCTTTTTCGTCAACATTACCGTTAACTAGCAAGCAGGCGAGCGTAAAGTTTTATCTAGAACTTAACAAGCCTAAAACATTGTGATATTTTATATTTTTAATGAACAAGTATACTTGTTACTGTGTAGCGAAGCGAGAGTTCCGACTCTTGACTTAAGAGTAGTCATTATCAATTTGTAAGTTTTTTTTGTATGTTCGACAATAACTGTCGAATCCTTTCATCAATCAACTTCATACAGTATACTCAGATGAAGTGGAACTACCGTCAGGGACTTCCCTCCAATAAAAGCCATACAAATCTTATCATGAATAACAAATTTTCAACACATATTATTTAAGTCATTATAAACAGTACTAGCTCGTTGTAGAATATCATTAATTAACATCTCCTGCATTTCCATATTACCTTAATGAACATTTGTTATTTTTCGTTTTGTAACTCCCTTTTCAGTTTTGTGTCTGGTGATTGTTTTTCTCTTGAATTTATTTGTAGTACCTATTAGGTTTGTTGCAGTTGTGGTAGTCTTTCGTTAGAATATTACTAAGACATTTTGAGTAATGCTTTTCTTTCTCATCTTTCTTTAATAGTAAGTTTCGATTTGATTACTTTATTATTATTTTTATATTATGGTTTAATTATATAATTCGATATTGATGCACACATCAGCATGATTAATTTGCAAACTCAATTAAAAACTTAATTTGCATCATCACTTGGTTTAATTAGTTTAATAATTTAATACTTTATTATTTTTTAATATTATAGTTTATCTATATAATTAATTATGCATGAGAATTTTCATGATATATTATAATTATAGTATTTTGATATTATTATGTTCTTAGTTAAGGAGACAGTTGTGGGTTTCGACATGTTGTCTCCAAATTGATATTGTAAATAAATAAATATGATTGGATACCTCCGTTATCATTTTAGGACGAGAAAGTTTACATGATCAGTATCAACTATAGTTATTTCTATAGAATTATATTGTACATGATGGAATAAATATAAATATTCATCAATACAATACAATCACAAATCATTATCTATAGATATGACTGGGCAAGAGCAACAGGCCTAGCCCAAATCTGCTCTGCTCTCAAATTTCATAAATAGTAAAATTTCCAAATGATAGGTTATATTTTCACTGCTAAAGTTTTGAATCCAATAATTATATATCAAGTCCGAAATGAATATGAAAGAACCAACAATCACGAGAGGAAAAACATCATGTGAGAGCCTTATAATATGAAAAATTGAAAGTCGATTACAAAGGAAAGATAACAGAGTATCAGTGGCATTTTTAGAGAATTCTCTAGCCAGAGGGGCTTAGCAGAGAATATAGAATGTGAATTACCCCTAGGGTTTAGTAGCAGTGAAATATTTACAACTTGATTCCTGTAACCTCCTTGTTATCTGTAACCTCCATGACCGAGGGTAATGTATACATTTATACCCATTATACCAGAATTCAATGAATGGGTCAGGCAACTTTTAAAACTACTGCTTTATCAGCACATTACGGTTAAAGTTATATTAGTGTATGAGTCCATGACAGTTATTATGATAACATGCATTAGCATTAACACGATCTATGGCGATTGAATTTCAATCACCATTTCAAAAGTTTGCAAATCCTTTTTAGGAAATCATTTTAAATGCAACGATGATGATAACGTTGATAAGGCACGTGATACAATGAGAGTAAAGCAGTTCATTTAGATATTGGAATATTGTGTGATTGTAAAACCATTAATTGTTCATTTGGGATTGAAGTTGAAATTTAGGTTTAATTACTTGTATAACAATGACATTGAATTTAACATCGAGGGGTTTTGTGAGATCTGATAGATCAAATATGGATTAGCATTTTTTATTAATTTCAATTTTGAAGTTGATTCAAAATAAGCAATGTGAATAAAATTTAATTAATAAAATGTGCATTCAGCTTTGTCTCGAAACATTCAACATTTTCAATGCCACAGATAAAATCACAAATACTTAAACCTGTATAAAGGTACTTGGGGAATAACAATAAAAATGACTTGTAGGATAATAATTTCAATGATGGATGATTAAATTACAGTATGTAACGTTTGTAAAATATAAATTATTTTATTTTCAGTATGTAGCCTATGCTCATTGAGTTTATGGGAGACTCATAATACTCGTATTCGAATCCTTGTTAATGTAGTTCATTGACCCAGCAATTAAAGTGATATCCTACTGCTCATATTGGATAAGTGACGAGCTTTAGGTACTCCCCTTGGAAGGGTGACTGTTGGAGGTTAGCTCCACTATATTACAAGTTTTGAGCTTCAAAATCACTCCCCGGTAGTTCGGAACCCACCTCTAGTTTTAGGTTCATTTGTCTCGCATCCTCCACATAATGATTCTACTGAGTATATATGGATACTGTATCAATAGGAAACGGGTTCTTAATTCTTGAGGAGATTAGTCTTTTGCTGAAAATTCATAGTCTGAATCGAATAAATAAATAAGTTAACCGGTCGATACAAATAGAATATATATGGAATAGGGATATATAGAAGACAAATTTTAGTTTCTAATATGTAGGTTTCGACTAGATTTACATTCTCAATACACTAAATTTTGACTGATTTTTTTCAATTTTCAATTCAATTTATTTTCACACACTTGTCAATCAATACACATCTACAAGAAATGAATAAATGGATAAAGACTTATAGTTTTTATGTTTTCTGACTACATTTACCTGCGAATTTGTCAACAGTAAACACATTTATGTATGGAAAATTATGGTTTGTAATGTGTTTACCACTGACTTGGCCCATCAAACTAGACAGTCATATCAATAATTGCATGGAAAAATCATGGTTTGTAGGTCGTTCACTGAATTTCCCTGTGAATCGATAGATGGATGGAAAACAAAAAATATTTCCGGTGACACCATTATCTTGTAATGTGTGTATTCAACTAAATTTGCCTATGAATCAATAAGCTACATATCAATAGGGAACAAATCTTAGCTTGGTGATTATGGTTTGTACAGAATTATTCATTGTATTTACCTGTGAATCAATAGATGTGAATAGAAAATTGTAATTGGGGGTGAAACCATAGTTTTTAATGTGTTTTTCACTAAATTTGCCTTTGAATCAGTACACATCAATGGGAAGCCAATCTATGCATGGCAATTTATGGTTTATATATTGTTTTATATATGTTTTATATATTGTTATATATTGTTAAGATAATATGGATAGAAACTAATATTTCCAATGAAACCATAGCTTGTAATGTAAATTAATATAAAAGAAATGAAAATAAAAATCTCAGTACCCTTTTTTAATTACTTTATCACAACATGTTTCAACATTGATGCCTTTTCAAGTGATTATGAAAAAAATCACTTGAAATGGCATTAATGTTATGATAAAATAATTGAAAAATAGGGTACTGAGATTGTTATTTTTATTTCTATTCATATTACAAGTAGTCCTATACAGAAAAGAGACTTGTAATGTGTGTTTTTATTAAATCTGCCTATGAATCAATACATATAACTGGTGAACAAATCCAAGCAATGAGAATTATGGTTAGTGAGCAGTTTATTCCACTAAATTAGACTGTAGAACGATGGATATCGATCATTTCCCCGGGGACGAGTCTATGAATGAAAAATATCATAGTTTTCAATGTGCTTTTGACTCTATTCACCTGTGAATCCATGGATTTCAATAGGAAACGAAGGTTTGAGTTTGAATGAAAGCCGTAGTTTAAAATGAGTGAATCGACACAGGAAAGAGGAACAAATCTATGGACGGGAAATCGTAACTTTTTTACAGAATCTACCTTGAAAGGGCCCATTAGGAGCCCTCCATGAAATATCATTGTTTTAAATGTGCTTTAGACTTAATCCACCTGTGAATGGATAGATATCAATGAAAAAATGATGTTTAGATAAAAACTGTAGTTTAAATACGAGTAAATCAATACAGGAAACGAATCTATGGACCAAAAATCGTAGCTTTTTGACTGATATTTACCTTCAAAGGGCCCAGGAGCCTACCGTAATATATTATCAAAGTTTTCAATGTGATTTAGACTAAATCCTTTCATGAATCAATTGATATCGATGGAATACGATAAAAACTATAGGATAAATACGAGTGAATCAATACAGGAAACGAATCTATGGCTGGAAAATTGACATAATTTACCTTGAAAGGACCCAGGAGCCTACCGTAATAAATATATTAACATAATTTTCAATGTGCATTAGACTAAATCCACCTGAGAATTGATTGATATCAATGGGATTAGATAAAAACTGTAGTTTAAATAGGATAAATTCGAGTGAATCAATACAGGAAACGAATCTATGGTTGGAAAATTGACATAATTTACCTTGAAAGGGCCCAGGAGCCTTCATTTAGACGCTGCTAGCTGTAACCAATGCCAAGGAAGAAGAATTGGACCACAACGACCTTCCGAGGATGCTGTCTACTGAGGAGGAGAAGGAGGTGATCCTGGAGGAGGAGGAGGACGTTGAGGAGGAGGTGGAGGAGGAGGACGACACTCGGTGAACAACAGAACCTCCTCGGCACTCGATAGATTCACAACACAACGGCGCGTACATAATTTATTATTTATTTTGGTTTGGCATACAACACACTGACCGCACAACACAGACACACGTTCACACACACACACGCAGCACTTGAGACTCGAGGGAGGAGGACACTTGGCGAGTGTTGCTTGCTTAGCCTCGGGTGAGTGTGCCTCGACTGTGACTACACTAAAATGGCGACCGCTCCCTCGGCGGTTCTGCAGCGGCCCGCGCATGCGCAGCCAGCTCTGCTCCCCGCTCAATGGCAAATTATTGCAAATCGCGCGCGCTTCAGCGACGTGCGGTCGGGGTGCGCACGGATGGGTGACCGTATTCAAACTGTGAGTTCTAAGCTCAGATTAAATTGTTATCGCGCCTATAGGATAGAACTCCACTCTGAGCACTAAAAGTAGGAAATAAATGCGTTGATCCTCCCGAAACAGAATAATTCATAATATAATAAGGCAAAGATTGGCTTATACACGTACGGGATAGGAAATTCACGAATGATGCATCATCACTTCTGAACTACTGGACTGAATAACTAGAAATTTTACAATCATCACTTCTGAACTATACTGGACTGAATAACTAGAAATTTTACAAATACCGTACCAAGGATTGTTATAGGCCTAGGCCTCTTTCAAATTATTCAAGATTTCAGTTCAGTGAGTCAAGTTTTCAGTTTGTCAAACGATTTTTTGTAATCTCAAGCTACTGTCGACTACTGTCGCGATAATAACTGTTTTCGCCAGGAGACAGTATAAGAACAGCACCAAAAAAACTACGTCAATCAGCTTGAGTCAGTGAAATTTGGATCATTTTTGGATCAATTTGTAAGGCCCTATACCATGGTAAATCTTCCTATGCTATATTATCTCTATGCTGGAACTGATAACATCTCTTTCATCCCACCTTAATATGGGAAAATTTCTCAACAACTGTGTTTCTATTGTAAATTTTATAACGGTTTTGATTAGTAAAAGGATCTTATATTCATACAACCATTCTTATAAATGAATAAATGAGGTTTCAAATAAACTAAAGCTAGCCATTGGTCCGTACAGAAATCCTCAGTCAAGTCCTAACAGTTCTGGTTGGTGAGAGTATGTTATGTCAATGGCCCTATGTTTATAAATCATCTCACCATACAACTGTAAGGAAAAAATAAATAAGTTTTCATATAAACTGAACCATTGGTTCGTGGTTCGCACAGAAATCCTAACAGTTTTGATTAGTCTAAGTACGTTATCTCCATACCACTATCTTTATAAATGAATAAATAAGTTTTCAAATAATCTAAACCTAGCAACTGATCCCCAGAGAAATTAGAGTAACTCAGCTTTGAAGCGCAAGGAATAAATCTTGTTAATCAGAGATAGATCCATGCCGAGCCGAACTGAAAGTCAGGGGAAAACACCTTTTGGACCAGCCGCCAACTGGCTCGCTTCCAGCTCCCAGTTTTCTCAGATCTGTGTCATTTTTTCGACAAAATTCCGTTTGCTCTACTCACTCTACACACTAACAACGCATTTTACAAAGTTGAAAAAAGAACTGGCAACGTTGCAGAGCTAGAAAAGAAAAGGGCTATCTGCTTTGTCGAATGATAGACAAGGATATCAACAACACCAATGACAGAAAATACAACGTGGACCCCACTATGATAACCCATCTAGCACTATCCATGTAGTTGTCGTGGTGTTAATTTTGAAACATTCTATAACTCCTACTATAACCCCATTCTATACTCACTCTACAAGCTATAGTCTATTCTAACCTATAGAAGCATAGAGGAAATAATATATATGATAGATTTGTTATTCTATGTTTTATAGTGAGGTCCACGTTTTAATGACAGTGGATAAAAGGTAGGAGAACAGCGTTGTCGATTCTATGCTTTGTCTTTGACTTTCATAGAAGATAGCTGATAACTGATGTAATATTAACTGTTCATCCTTATTTTAAATAATCAATTATATTTTATTAGCCAAGAATCTATATTTTTAAATGACTGTATAATGATTTTTACTTTCCTTGCCCTATTACCATAAGTAAGGAAAGTATTGCTTTCCAAAAAAATTTAAGGTACCCTAATTTCATGTTTTCTATACGTTTCATTACTTTCCTTGCCCTATTACCATAGGTAAGGAAAGTATTGCTTTCCAAAAAAAATTAAGGTACCCAGATTTCATGTTTTCTATACGTTTCAAGGACCCCTGAGTCCAAAAACATGATTTTTGGGTTTTGGTCTGTGTGTGTGTGTGGGTGTGTGTGTGTGTCTGTAAACACGATAACTCCATTCCTAATTAACCGATTGACTTGAAATTTTAAACTTAAGGTCCTTATACCATGAGGACCCGACAATAAGAAATTCAATAAAATTCAATTCAAGATGGCGGAAAAAATGGCGGATAATTTACTAAAAAACCATGTTTTTCACGATTTTCTCAAAAACGTCTCTAACGATTTTCTTTAAATTTATACCATTGATAGCCATTTATAAGCCCTATCAACTGACATGAGTCTCATTTCTGGGAAAATTGCAGGAGCTGCGTAATATTCTCGAGAAAAATGGCGGATAATTACTAAAAAACCATGTTTTTCACGATTTTCTCGAAAACGGCTCTAACGATTTTCTTCAAATTTATACCCTAGATAGCTGTTTATAAGCCCTATCAACTGGCATGAGTCTAATTTCTGGGAAAATTGCAGGAGCTCCGTAATATTCCTGAGAAGAATGAATTTTGTTAAATTTCTATCACGATTTTCTCAAAAATGACTTGACCGATTTTTTTCAAGTTCATACCCTGTATATATCAGCTCTATTAACTGGCATGAGTCTCCTTCCTGAGAAATTAACAGGGGGTCCACCCCATCCTTGAGAAATGTACTTTGTAACCTCCTTCTCGTGCGTGGGGTAGGTAGGTAGAGCAGTTTATTCAAAAGATGTCGATATTTTATTTGTAGAACAGCTGTTTTGACAACTTTTAAAAAATCCTCAAATTTCATAATTCAAACAAAGGAAAATGTACTCTGAACACAATCACAATAGTATAATCGTAGTTTTGATTATTTAGCCGCCAATCGGCATAATGTTATTCCCTGAATTATCCTCGTTAATGAGGCTTATAGATCAATGAGCAAGGAAAGTTGTGTGAGTGTACCACACCAGATTTTTTCATAATTGAGATTAAATATTTTTTTAATTATTTATATTTATTTCTACTTTGTTATAAAAACATCTAGCAATGTTGCGAAGCTAGAAAAGATAGTGCTTTTTAGACAAGGATAGTAACACCAATGCTGATCTAATTCTGCCATTATAACGTGGACCTCACTATAATTATACAGTGAAAAAAGTGTTCATAGGTCAGGGTGTGATTCTTCACATCAAGAGAGGAAAAAAAAGTTCTAATTAACATAGGTCCGGAAATGCTTGGTTACCAATTTATACAGAGTGAAAGATTTCGTCTGAATTTCAGTTCCCCTGCCGAAACGAAGCCCTAAGCACAGAGGAAAGAAACACTACTTTATGCTTATTCCGTGCCCTAAGGGTATTTGTTTTTTAAGATGTACAATTTAGCGTACTTTTTGTAAAATGAACTGAACAATTGGATAAAACCGTTTCCAGACCTGTAGCTACAGTAATTTTTAAGAAAAATGACGAAATACGCGAAACTTGGTCTAATTAAGGATTATTTTTTTAGAAGTTGCGTTTGTCTATTATAAACTCATTTTACATATTTCTATTCGTAATTAAACTTTCTACAAGCTCTGTAATAAAATATTCTGTGTTTATTGTACATTCAACATAGTAAATCTGCTTCAAACCTTAAACGAGCTTGTTTTTTCGGGGCCAAGTTTAGCGTATTTCGTCACATATCTTAAAAATTACTGTAGCTACAGTCTAC
>NC_052505.1:92459846-92567005 GCF_014356525.2 Nilaparvata lugens
GCTCTACACTCTTGTCTTGTTGGCACTCCCCAACAAAAAGGGTACACAGTCTCCTCTTTCTGGCCAGATGTTGTCTTATTCTCGCCTTTTTTCTTCTTTATCTGTTACATATTATATTCATCTGTTCTTTGTACTACTTTTTCTCATCGGAGTCTTTATCTATTCAACATGTTTATTCCCTTCTTCATCATCATCATCATTACTATCATCATCATTACTATCATCATCCATCATCATCATCATCATCATCATCACATCATCATCATCATCATCATCATCATAATCATCATCATCATCATCATCATCATCATCATCATCATCATCATCATCATCAGCATCATCATCATCATCATCATCATCATCATCATCATCATCATCATCTCTTCTTCTTCTTTCTTCTTCTTTCTTCTTCTTCTTCTTTCTTCTTCTTCTTCTTCTTCTTCTTCTTCTTCTTCTTCTTCTCTTCTTCTTCTCTTCTTCTTCTTCTTCTTCCTTCTTCTTCTTCTTCTTCTTCTTCTTCTTCTTTCTTCTTCTTTGAAGCTCACGTGGGAGCTATAAACCCACTCATTTAGCTATAAATAGTATCATCATAATAGTTTTTTAAAGGATAGATAGAATAGACTAAGAATCATATTAAATATCAGGTTTCATGAATAATAATTTTATTAATGAAATCTCGGGAGAGAAATAGCTTTGGCCACAGTGTTCCGTGGTCTGGTAGGTATTTTAATGCTTGCGTAGAAGCCTAGAAATCCCGCGTTCAAACCCGGTTACAAACGATTTTAGCCAGGTCACTTCTGTGTTATCGGATGGGCACGTTAAACTGTCGGTTCTGGTTGAAGTATGGATAGTAGTAAGGCCCATTGAAGGCTGAAATTATATACTTAGGCCAGGTGGGACCTTCCTGTAAGGGAATCCGTATTAACAAAAAGCTATACGGATTTACTATACATCTACTATATATTTTATATATCATTGTGATATTAAAATTGCACTGTATCTCTATAATCTGTATGATGAAATATGTTTTGACTCAGAGTCTTGGAGAAAATATCTGTACTGCAAAATTGAGCGAAATTTCAATCTTCCCATGCAAGTCCATATTATGACAGGATGTATTCAATTCGATAACATAGTCGATGCAGAGTTGACAATTCGAATGTACTGTATAGTGTATATCCAGTAAAATGAGCTTGGAAGAAAAGATTTTAATTTCGCACAATTTGGCAACAAGGATATTTTCTCCATGTATCAACCAATTTTATACAAACTATAGCCTACTTTCTCCAATATTTTGAAAGTCCTCATTTTGAAAATTTATCAATAATAGCTTTATTGTGAATTAGTGCATAGGTCAGCTTTTACTGTCTCTCTCTCTCATTACAATAAAGAGAAAACCCCATAAAGGTATCCCCTCTTTCTCTCCTCCTCAGCTGTTATGAGAAAAGCACCTTGAGGTCGCATAGTGTACCCCTCTCTTTCCACAACCCTTGAGCCTCAGGGAGAAAAGCCCTTTGAAAGGTTGGCCACTAAAAGGTAAGGGCCACCCTCCTTTTTTATCACTTTTCTTTTTCTACGGTCAAGACGCTCTCTATAAAAAAAACTGTTGCATTCCCTGCATTTCTTGAGACTTTTTCTCATGTCTTCCCCTTTTTGATCATTTTGTTCTCAGTGCATTATTATTATATTTCATGTGATGCCCAAATAAAACTATCTCCAGTATAAGTTTTCCTATAATAGTAATCTTATAATAGGTAATATTTTATTATTTAATGTAAAAGTTTTCTGTTACGTAGTCTTGAACTAGATCAAGCCTTAGACCTGGCGTTGATAATGAAGAGTTTTTTTTTGGTTGGATTTACTAGATTAAGGTGGGTTTCATATCACCGTCTCAATACTTCACTATTAATTTATACAATATCGGAGGACCGAGCTTCGCTCTGGAGTACAAAATCATAGAAAATTTATTACAAAAGAGGAGATTATAGTATATTTATAGTTTAAACAGAAAGGTTCTATCTAATCACAGTGGATTGAGATTCAGAGTCCCTGTGGAATGCAAAAATCTCTTTCGCGAAGGCCCGGTTGCAAAAAAGGCGGTCAAGTTTTAATCCTGATTAATTTCACGTGATTCAAATCAGAGAAGACCATTCTAAAAAGACTCTCTCTTATTGGTTCTCCTGGAATTAATCAGGATTAAAATTTAACCGGCTTTTGTGCAACCGGCACTAAGTACCTGATTGAATGATTCATGCATGAGTTCAACAGCTGAGTAATAATTTTGTCTCAGTCCCACACACATGCACTCGCTTATTCACTTCCATTATCAAGAGACCGCGAAATTATCTGCTGTTTTTCCAAGTATGAATGATTATTATCCTTTTTATGTCCTTCAGCGAGTTTTCCCAGGGATGAGACCTATAGTACAATTGAATTTTTATATCATAAACCTTCTATGTTAAAAATTTCGTGAAAATCGTTAGAGCCGTTTTCGAGGAGATCCATTGGACATACATAAATACATACAGAAATTGCTCGCTTAATATAATAGGATGTGAATATTTATCATTAATATCGGGGCACGGAGCTTCCCTCGTTATTTATTTATTGACTTTTGATAAACCAAACACAATTCTTTAAAATGATTGGGGAAGTACTAACAGCACAGCCCAAAACTGTTTCTTTCCCGAATTTTGATTTATACACTATAAATATAGTCCAGAAAGTAGGTCATGTTCCATACACTTGAATTCAGGTTCAATTTTCTGTTCAAACATTTGAAAACCAAAAAAATATAATTTAGATGATATACAAACCAAATTAAATAACAAAATAACACTCACTAGTCACTTGAAATTGTCAAATAATGATTAACTTTGAATTATGATATATTCTAGTCTAGGAGGATTATCATGTCATGTCAACAAATCGGATTATTGAATGAAAAAGACTAAGAAATTGTCAAAAAACCACTGATCTATTGATAATTAGAAAGACCGGTTTCGGTTATTACACCATTGTCAATCTCTGATAAACTCAGAGATTATTTATCAGAGATTGACAATGGTGTAATAACCGAAACCGGTCTTTCTAATTTTATCAATAAATCAGTGGTTTTTTGACAATTTCTTAGTCTTTTTCATTCAATATGAATAATTACCACAATATCAACTTCTCAACTACACAAAAAAAATCGGATTATATTGATCAAATCGATTAAATTGTCTAGCTAGATAAAATTTCTCGCTGATTGATTATGAATACACACAGCTGGAAATAATTCTGTCTCTCTCCCACACAGGCACACGCATCTTCTGTTATCGAGAGACGACATAATTATCATCAGTTTTCCAAGGATGAATTATCCTTTTAATGTCGTTCAGCGAGTTTTCCAAAGAATGAGACCTAGTGCAATCGAATCATAAACCTACTATGTTCCAAAATTTCCAAAATTTCTATGTTCCAAAGTTAGAACCGTTTTCGAGATCCGTAAAACATAAATAACCAGATATAAAAATAACCAGATATAAACAGAAATTGCTCGCTTAATATAATAGGATAGTAATTCGATTAGGGCTTATTAATTTTTATAATAAGTAGTACCAAAGCTGTGTCGAACCGAGAGGTCTGGAAATAGATGAAATCGAGAAAGTTCTGTGAGTGATCTGCTTTCTAGCTTATTTTATTCATTAGTTTTTTCTAATGAATACCATGAACTCAGACACTCCAATAGATTTGGGTAGAAAAAGATAGGAGATCAGCGTTGCAGATTCTCTGCCTTGTCACTGCTTTCTATAGAGGATAGCTGATACCGTTATATCTGATGTAATATCAATATTGCTCATACTTGATTGAGATAATCAATTAAATTTTATTCGTCAAGAAAATATATTTTTCACCCTCATCCCTTTAGCACAAGGGGTAGGGATGGGGCTTTTTGATATGTTCACCTCCTAACTGGTCCCAACAGAGCTGCGAAGTCAAAAATTGTGTGCAAAACATTCTCTCCAAATTCCTTTGTCAATTGGTATATTTTTGCATAACTGAAGATCTCACACTCAACACTGAAGCTGCTGCAACAGTCGTGGGGATGTGCGTAAACTTGTGAAATAATACATCAAATTGATGAGAATTTGATGCTCTGTAAGCTCATGATCAGCATGGATTTTTCCCATCGATATTCAAAAAGTTATAAGAGCAAAAATAGCAAAAAATTGAAGGAAAATGTGTTTTTTCAAAAAAGTCAAATCTTTTAGAGCGGATATCTTGAAAAGTGAGAGAGATACAGGAAAAGTTGTGAGATCAATATTTTAGGAAATTATGTAAGCTTTAATTTCTTATAGAATAGTCATGTCTGTAAAATGCATAATTTTCGAGTTATATGCGAGAAACAAAAAAATGGTACCTTTGAACCACCCCCATCCCCTTAGCACAGGGGTTAGGGGTGAGGACTTTTGATATGTTTACCTCCTCACTACCCTAAACAGAACTGCGGGGTCAAAAATTGTCTTCCAAACTTTTCCCTCTATACTCTTTTTTGGGCATTCATTGCCTGGACTATAATTACACCCATGAACGACATTATAAGGAGTGGACTGTATTCCAGCGAACAAATGTGAATACAAAGACTACATCGAAATGTGAATACCAAACAAAAATCAATACAATACTGCGCTCACAACACCCCCCAACCCTCAACAACCAAACAGGCATTCTATCTTGAGATAACAATATTTACACCCTTATACTTTAAAGACAAACTACTATCAGCTTATCTTCTTTATTTACATTGTCTGGGGTATTTTGTATAGGATTATTAGAAGCAGAGTTGGATATGGAGACATACCCTTTGAGTGGGTGACCACCCTTCGATTTGCACCCACCCAGCGGTCGCCTAGCAACGGGCAGCTCACCCCCTCGCTCCACCAACGGGTCACGTGACTACCCCTCAACCTTCCTCCCGCACAAGTGCACACACAGCGAGGTGTTGTGTGTAGAGTGTAGAGCCAGAACAGAGAGCAGAGCAGGCTGTTCGTTCGTTTTCGATTCCGATAGTTATTTTGATTTGATAAATTCCAATGTGTTTCGGCCATAATTCTGGCAAATAGTATTTGTGAAATTGACATTCCGATGAGAGTTGGATGAGAGTGAGTCGAGGCTTTAGCGATCGATACTGAAATGGACAAAACACAAAACATTTGTGGTGCAAATATTTCTTCGTCTGTACAGATTGCAGTCGTCGTCTGCTAGCTTCTTTTCAACCAATCAATTTTGCAGCCGCTGCACTTGAAAAATGCAAAATCAGGTAAATTTTGTCGGCATCGGATAGTTTTTGTTGTAGTTTGTAGTCTATTGATTAATCTGTTGTTATAAACTTATCGTTTAACCTTAAAGGGTTGATGAACTACAAATAAAATGTGGGCAAACTAGGCATAAAAATGAAGAAATTGTTGTTTGAGTCAAATGATACCGTATCTAACAATCAGAGTGTAGGATATAGAATTATGTTGCAGTATGTTAATCTATTCTTTTATCTTGTAATCGTCTTATTATCGTTTGAAGGGTGACAGTTTATAATTAGAAGGTTTAATAAATAGGCTAATTTATTATAAATATGTTCTTCAAAAGAATAAATGGAAGAAATAATATACAGAAATGTTGACTGATATTATTTTATGTCTGCATCTTGGTGTTGAGACTAGTGATAGTGATATATGGAAGGTTGGATTGTATTTTTTGCATCCACTTATTCGGCTATTATAACCTTATCGTTCAACTCTGAAGGGTTGATAAGTTCAATCAATTACCAATAATCAAACAAATACTTAATCAAACAAATACTTAATAAAAAAGAGATCAATTGATTTATGACAATCAATTATTGTTGAACGATTTTTTTATTGAAACTTAATAAAATAAATGAAGCTCAAATAATATCTACCTTGTTGGGAATTAAGTTAGTTGAGACAAAACAAAATATGGAACTCACCCTACTAAATGTACGGTAGGATTATGATAAACTCTTGATAACGTTATCAATATGAGGTTATGTATGGCTGATAACAAAGTAATTTGTACTCAATATGGCTATACAAGGAAACGTACCGTATAATGTAGAGATACAGTAGGCTCACCGTATGTACTGTATTTAGTCTGAAGCAAATATATCTTAAAAAATTATATTATATAGGAATTGATTTTAGAAATAATAGAAGAATTGCCGCTTATTATTTATTTTGTGAATCCTTTATGAGGATAGGTAATGAAATCTGATTATGGTTTTATGATAATTGTATCGTAACTTATATTTTAATTCGTTTATAATAATTATCATTAAAATTATAATAAGAAAGTCTCATTAATGTTTGAAGCATCAGGTTTTCTTCATTGAATTTTTGTTTTAAATTAATGAATAATTATTGTTGGAAGGAGGAGTACAATTTAAAATGACAGTATATTTTAAATATTGAATTTTATTTTTGCAGAGGCCGGTGGTGTTTGCAATAATGATTGAAAAAAGGAGAGACGATTGATTATTGCATTTGAAAGTCACAACAAAATGAATAGTTTGCTATCGTAGGAATGCCAACAATCGAGAAATAATGGAAACGTCCCGTTACGTTATTGAACTTCAACTTTATTGAACTATATAAACCATCACCTTCAACTTTGGGGAAGAGTAAGTTTTAAATATAGTTCAATATAAGATCGAACTAAGATACTGTGAGGACATGGGAAATTCTTAAAAATTACGGTACACTGAAAAATTATTCAAGAGTGTAATGAATTCGATTGATTTCTGAATTTTAACTAAAGCCTTGCCAACAGGTGGAAATAAATGAGATTGCATTTGTTCAAATGCCAATGAATTTAACATAATAAATATCCAAAGCCTTGCTATCCAATGTATTTGATTAGAAAGAGAATAATCTATCATATAGAATATCATTAGTTCTTATGGGAGAATTCACACATTGATAGAGTGCAAATATATAAACACTCTAATAAGGGAAAGGAGCAATGTCATTCATTTTTTGCAGGGCAGGAATTCATCAGAAATCTCCGGCTTTAGCATTTTTATCGATACGTTACTTCAATTTAAGGGGGTGTGCATACAGACAGTGGCGTATCCAGAAACAAATTCGGGGGGTGAATCATAAAATTGGCAAAGAAAGGCACGTAAACAGGGGATCTGGGGGATATGGAATACACCCCACCAAACGGGGGTTCCTGGGCTCTCCCCCGGAAAAGTTTAAAAATATGCCTTCAATTTTCGAGCGATTTTACGCAATTTCTACTTAGAAACTACGGTACCTAACATTCCATTCAAGTTTTTTGTGTTCAGTAGTAAAATAGAGAAAACGTAGGTGGTGAATGTCGGTTTGAAGTGTTTCTTCAGCAAGTTTAGGAGTCGATCAGCTTAAGGCGATGAACAGACGATTTCCTGTTATGTTTCAACTCATGAATGACGTTTCAAACCCAGAATTTTCATAAATAAAGACGGTATAATTTTGAGTTTTTCACCGGAGCCGATCAGATTGAGATGATGAAAGAAGGAACAGACAATTTTCTGTAACGTTTCAAATTATAAATGACGTTACAACTCATAATTTAAAAAACTAAAGACACTTCAATTTGATTTTATCAGCGAATTCAAAAGACGATCAGATTGAGGTGATGAAAGAAGGAACAGACAAATTTTCTGTAACGTTGCTTTCAACTCATGAATAACGGTTAAATTTAACCTTTTCAGCCAATTTCGGATCGATCAGATTGTGGTCATGAAAGAAGTTAATATGTTTGATAGTTTCTGTATCGTCTAAGTTGAACTTAGGTTTAAATAAAACCATAGAGTGAAAAAAATTATCTAGATTTTTTGTCTCTGATGAAACCTGAGCAAACTCCGCCTGATAAAGAATTTTTTCATTTCATTTCAAATTAAATGTTATGAATAACAGTACAATTTTATTTGTTCAGCGAATTCTAGAGCCTGAATTTGAGGTGATGAAAAAGGTTAATAAGAAAAATTTACATAGCATTTTATGGTAAAGGATATTACAACGTTTTAAGTTGAACTGAGGTTTGAATGATCCCAATCCCAACCAAATTAATTGTTTCTGTAACGTTTCAAGTTTGGAATCACGGTTCAATTTTACGTTTTCCAATTTCAATTGCTCAGTCGATCAGCCAGAAAGGTGGTGAAATAAGAAACAGACAATTTTATGTAACTTTTCAAGTCATGAATGACGGTACAATTTTACGTTTTTCAACCAATCGTTCTGTTGATCAGCCAGATAGGTGATGAAAGAAGGGACAGACAATTTTATGTAACTTTTCAAGCCATGAATGACGGATTAATTTGACGTATTTCAACAAATTTAGGATCTGATCAGGTTGAGGTGATGGGAAAAGGAACACACAGTTTTCAGTATGTTTCAACCCATAATTTTAAAAATTAAAGACGGTTCAATTTGACATATTTCAGCGAATTTAGGAGCCGATCAGCTTGAGGTGATGAAAGAGTCGACTGGCGGCATCAGAATGGAGATGTACGAGGACATGTTCAAGGAGATCACCCGCAAGCTGTATGGAAACAACGAGGACGACAAGGACTCCAACGACGCGGCTGCTGGTGTCCTCAAAATGGTGTCCGCCCAGTTCACCACCTCAGACGACACCTCCAAAAAGGAGGATCACTCCATCAGCTCCTTCAGTTTAAACTCGCTGATGGACAGTAGCTACTCGCAGATGTCTTCGCTACAGGTATGACAAGCTACATTCCAGAGTTTTCCACGAATGGTGTAACAAACGAACACCTTAGATTCTACATGAAATTTGCAACTAAATGTCTTTAGTTTTCTAAATTTCTTTCGATTTTTTCGAAATTTTTTTTCGAAATTTTCTTATATCGACCTTAGTTGTCGAGATATATCGATTTATCGATATTTTTGAAAAACGTCAATACCTAGGAAACTATCAGTCAAAATCTAATTGTAGGGATATGGTGGAAAGAATAAGAAATTTTCAATAATATTAATATAATTTGTTCTTTTGTTTGATGTGTTTAAACTTTTGAAGAGCTTCAAACTGTTTGAAATTTGGCTTTGACCTTGACGAATGTACATTTTTCAATTTTGAGTGTTCTTCAAAAGTTCAAAAACGTCAAAGAACAAGTTATAGTTTGTGTAAAATAAGTTGAGACTTGGCCCTCCATCCGAAGAAATTACAGGGTTGCCAAATCGTGTAAAATTGCAACTTTCTCAAATTTCCAATTCAACGTCAGAATTGTATGTAGAATATCACCCCCGATATCCTAGTAGTGCTAGAAAAGTTTCAGGGTTGAAGGATCAAAAGGAAATTTAACTTTTATGATAAAATTGGGAACATCGCGAAAATTTGTTTTTCTTTTGACTATCACTCCTCTCAGAATCATGGGGTGTCGTATAATAATTTCATATCAAATTAACGGGGAGAATTTCTCCTTTCTATTGGTGTCTGGATAATTTTTATCCGACCTATAGTTATTTCTTAATTAATGTTTATGTTCGTCAATGTCGAGACATTTCGAGCAGAAAACATGAAATTTTCGACATGCTGGAAATTTTTTTGTTTCAAAAGATAAGTAGGTAGTGAAAGCGAGAAAGTTTCTCAGGAATAATTGAAATTATTTAGTAGTGGAGTTTTGGTGCTAGGTGGTTGAAGTGTCGTTGATATATTGCCTTCCAAGCCACGTTCGTAATAAGAAGGTTTCTGTTTCTTGTGTTATGACTGTGATTCCTTTGTTGAAAGCTTTCCGGATTTTTGTGTAGTCTGCAAATTATTTCCAAGGAGTAGAGCTGTCTTATGTCCATCACACCAAACTCATTGTAGAGCTGGTCTGACGGATAACGAGGTGGCCTCTGCTTGATGATCTTCATTATTAGTTTTTGCACTTTTAAGAGGGGGTCAAGGTGCACGTAGTTTGTTCCCCCCATCCTACAATCCCATAGGTAAGCGGAGACTGAACTAAGGAATAGTAGACCATCTTCATGCACTTCTCAGCAATCAATGTTCTCAGCATTTTGAACTTGTAAATGGTCTTTCTCAGCTTCTTGCAGAGGTTATCTATATGATGGTACCACCGTAGAATTGTTGTGTTAATCAAGAATGTATTATGTATCTGATCAGGATAGCAACTCATATTTCTATGAGTACTTGCTCAAGAACAAATAATAAAACTATTTGATTTGATTTAATTCGTATAATAACAAAATTGTATTCGTTTGTATTCTAGTCGTCTCCGTTCAGCAGCATCGATAAACTAGAGGACGACCGTTGGATCAGCAGTGAGGAGACCCTGGAGTGGACCAACTCCAAGATCGCCAGCTACAACTCTGTTCAAAAACTGTTCCGGTGCAACGAGTGTGAGTGCGTCGGTTACCTGTCACGTGTGGCCGAGCACTGGCTGGGCACGCACGCGAACCTGCGCGTGTTCCAGTGTCCGCAGTGCGCCTACTCGAGCGCCTGGGCGCGATGTGTTCGCATGCATTTGGCGCGCCAACACAACGTCTGTCAGGAGCAGAGCGAGACGGGCGCAGTGCTCTGGAAGGAGAGTCCTGTACTTGAGGAGGTTACCAAGTATCTTCAGAGGTGACTACTTTACTTATTTTTCTCAGCCCACAGGTGGACTACTAACATAGCCACCTCTAATAAAAGGCCCTGGCCTACGATATTGCAACGTCGCAGTGTAGGCCTAGAATCTAATACATGATTGGTGAAAAAGATCAGCTGGTATTTTTTAAAATCTTTTTCACCAATCATGTATTACATTCTAGGCCTACACTGGCCTAGTATCATAATTCATAATCCAATGATTAGTAGCATAGCCACCTCTAATAAAAGGCCCTGGCCTTCGATATTGCAACGTCGCAGTGTAGGCCTAGAATCTAATACATGATTGGTGAAAAAGATCAGCTGGTATTTTTTTAAATCTTTTCCACCAATCATGTATTAGATTCTAGGCCTACACTGGCCTAGTATCATAATTCATAATCTAATGATTAGTAGCATAGCCACCTCTAATACAAAGCCCTGGCCTACGATATTGCAACGTCGCAGTGTAAGCCTAGAATCTAATACATGATTGGTGAAAAAGATCAGCTGGTATTTTTTTAAATCTTTTCCACCAATCATGTATTAGATTCTAGGCTTACACTGCGACGTTGCAATATCGTAGGCCAGGGCTTTGTATTAGAGGTGGCTATGCTACTAATCATTAGATTAGATCATCAGATTAGAATTTTCACTTGAATGGTTTATTGAAGAAGATTTTCTACTTGAATATGTGTAACGCTAGTTCGCCTCCATGGTGCACATTGGGTAACGCTAAATGGACTAGCAAATAATGGCGGTCAGACAAACTTATGTTCTCCTGACCAAAAACTACACAACATCTCAAAGAAATTGATGATTAGGAAAATAACAACTAATATGATTAGGAAGTAACAACAGGCTTGGCCCAAATCTATTCCATTCCCAAATTTTGATAAATTGATAAAATGTCCAAAAAATAGGTTATGTTTCTACTGTAAAACGTTCAAGTTCAATTTTCTTCCAAAAATATATATATAAGCTAAACATTTTGAATTTAGAGAAATTAAAACACCAAACGTACATATAGTCTTATAGTGTATATGTAGACATTTGAGACTCATGAGCTTTATAAGCGTTGTGTATCTGCCACACGCTAAATAAAATAAATAAATGAAGAATATGAACTCTAGCCTCCATTCACTCAGGATACTGTCCAATTATTGTAGCCAGAAAACACTGAGTACCATCTACTTTGCCAACATTCATTCAAATTCATTTATCCGCCATAAAATAATACAGATTCTCAACTGTCTTTTGGAATAGGCCTCTATGGAGGAACATCTCTTGGAAACTTGAAAACTGTTCATATTACAGAAAACAAACAGTGAGAATCATCATAAGATTAGGTTTCGGAGAGTTTTTATGAAAGAAATTTGAAAGCCTTAATATCTTGACCATTATACACCGTGATTCAAAAAGAATACCACAACTTTGAAAATCTGTTTAATCAAGGAAACATAATAGAAACTGGGGTTGCAAATCAAAATAAGTTTTTCCCCATTAGAAAACAAGTTCACAAAAGTTCAATGTGAGCCCCTCCAGACACTCGAGTGATATCAATACCATACTCGAACTCGTTGCACACCCTCAGTAGCATATCGGGCCTAACAGTTTGTATAGCTGCTGTTATTTCTTGTTTGAGCTCCTCAATGTTAGCTGGTAGAGGCGGTCGATACACCTTATCTTTAATGTACCCCCATAGAAAAAAATCGCAGATGGTGAGGTCAGGGCTTCTTGGAGGCCAGTGATGAAGTGCTCTGTCTCGAGCTGCTTGGCGGCCGATCCATTGCCTCGGATAGTTTTCATTCAAATAGGCGCGGACAGATGAGTGCCAATGGGGTGGTGCTCCATCCTGCTGGAATATTAAACTAAAAAAAACTTTAGAGCTTCCTCGAATCGTTGACAGATAGTGCTCCACTCTCCGTTTATTCTTTGCAGAGTTATCAATTTTCAAAGTTGTGGTATTCTTTTTGAATCACGGTGTATAATAGAATGTACTGATTATAATATGATAATAGAATAAATGATTATATAATAGAATGTATGTATCCTGACTCTAAAATTTAAAAATGAAGAATAAGTTAACAATGAGTATCATACATGCTCAAGAAGAACTTATGTACTTCAGCAACACAGAAGACAAACGTCTTTGAAAAACGTTTCTCCTAAATGGCAGCTAAATTATTCAACCAGCTACCAAATTAATTTCAGAGAGAAGGATGATGCGAAAATGGAGGGAAGGTATTTGAGAGTATTTGAATAAAGCATGTATTGTATCCAAATGTCTCCACTTCATTCTACTGTACCTTGCCGTTCTAATATGTTCTGACACATTTGAATACAAGCACCACTTTTTAACACTCAGCTACCTTCTCTGACACACTTTATTCCTATGAGAAAATATGTCTAGAAATGTATGACTCTCTTGGTTTTCCGACACTCCAGAAATAGATACTGTCTTCTTCTGCAGCTTCAATCAATCGATTGGTAGGCAGCTTTCCATTGTTTCAGAATAGAATAGAATGACTTGTTTATTGGTTGACATGGCGAAGTTTGGACGATAGCATAGTTTTCTGTTCCAGAGCTGTACTTTTCAGTTGGATGTAGCTCTGGATCCCAAAAGCTTTGGTAACTTGCTTCAGATATTGTAGCAAGTTACAATATTACATATTATATTTATCACAAGTTACATATTATATTGGGGTGTTCCACGAGCCCTTTGTCCAATTATTATACCTTCCAGTATTCTAAAAGTGAATTCGTTGTGTCTAAATACATGGCCAAGCCAAGAATGCCGTCTGTCCTTTAAAATACCCAAAAGAGATAGCTTTTCCTCAGCCCTTTGAAATACTTCCTCATTAGTAATTTTATCCGACCATCTCAGCTCGAGCATCCGTCACCAGCATCATACCTCAAAGGCATTTAGTGCTCCTTCCAATAACAATAGTCCAGGTTTCTAAGCCATAGAGTGCAATACTCCAAATGCAGCTTCTTATTAATATTTTCCTAATTTGTGAATTGAGACTATTTGAGGAAAGGACATGGCATGCGCCGTTTACTGATGAAAATAGCCTTTGCTTCTCTTATATGACGACTTATATCATATCTGTCTCTTTCATCTTCAGAAATGGTACTACCAAAGTATTCAAATTTAATATATAATGTATGTTAAATCTCACTTCGCAGGTCAAGTTTTTAATTCTTTTTATTCACGTATTTAAGTCTTTAATAAGGATTCATTCATTCTCTTTTTTAATCACTTGTTCAACCTTACTATTTATGTTAGGTTATGTCCTCCAGTTTGAGATCTTAATCATAACTTGTCAAGTACAGTTTACATACAAGTATTTTTGACTATTGAATGATTTTTCTATTCCCGGCCTTGTCAACTTTTTCTATTCCCGGCTTTGTCAACTCAATATCATACTTTAACTCTTGATTGACCTATGTCAAGTTGTTAGGTTGCTTAATATTTTTGTAACCCCACTTTCATTTTATTGCTTTTATTATCTTTAAGTATTCAACTTGAGTTACCGTACTTCTTAGTAATCAATTCTTAGTTATTTTTCTATATTTTTGGATCTGCACTTGAAGTTTAGGTGTAATTTCAGTTTTGAAATTTCATATCTTATCCCATTTGTTAATATTTAGGTATTAACCTAGCCTTTTCTCTTTTTCACTTTCCTTCAGAATCACATTTCTTTAATTACCATTTAG
The DNA here is from genome assembly GCF_014356525.2 of Nilaparvata lugens. Taxonomy (NCBI): domain Eukaryota; kingdom Metazoa; phylum Arthropoda; class Insecta; order Hemiptera; family Delphacidae; genus Nilaparvata; species Nilaparvata lugens. Next base: position 92,474,196 of record NC_052505.1, read on the forward strand.
AATAAGTTTATCTGTGTTTCAATGATGAAACTTCAAATTTGTATATTTCATAATTATTATTAATTAACTCCAGATTGTTTTAGGTTCACGGACAAACATTTGTTTAATCCTGGTTATTGTTTCGGTATACTATTTTCAATAATTTTTCTCTTAAATTGATTTATTTTCCTTAGTTTCAACCTTTAAATTTTCAGTAATTTAAAATTCCTGTAATAATTTTTTATTGAGCTCTTCTGAGTGTCATTTTCAAATAATTTACTAGTTTTCTATTATTTCAATTTTTCAATTTCATTGTTTTCTTGGTCTGAATAATAATTGTCAACTTTTTAGAAATTTTGGATTTAAGTTTCAATTTAATAGCACTCTTAAGCATTTGCACTTTACCTTTTGTTCTCTAGGAATTTCTTATGAAATTTCTATTATTTGTTGTTGATTATTGATTTAATTGCAATATCATTCATATATTTTTTGATTATCTATTGTAATTAATTCCACCTGACTTATATTTTTTACCTTTTTCAATAATAGTCTTTTGAGCATTAAAATTGCTTATTCAACTACTTTGGTGTTGACAACCTTTTTTCCTCTTATCTACAATCCCTTGAGCTACCAAAGGTGCCATCTACCCTTTTGCATGGACAAGCAATTGGCCAAGGCAAGTGCATGCACAAGGGTGCACCGGTATTTATTATATTAATTTTTCTGTCCATCTATTCTAATATTATTTAGCCTTTCAATCATTTTCTCTATCTTCATTCATTTATACAGTCCACTAGTTCACAGAAAATTCAATAATGTATGAGGTGTTTTTACTACAATAATTCTTTGTGATTACATTTTCAAATAGCACCACCAAAATACTTAGATGGAAGATATGAATTTTTCCTACAGTTACCTTGAAACGTGACCATTCCTGCACTGATTACAGAACGCAAAGAATCACTTTTCCGCACTTGTGCGCAAAGTATTACTTTGCGTACTCTTAATACTTTGCATATTATCTTGTAGCCATCCCAATCAGCTGTTGACATTGTTAGCGTGTATTTTGAATGCGAATTTGTTCTAAGTTATAATTTTTCTGATTTTCAAATAAATAAAAATGAGAATTCATTAAATTATACATTTTTAATATTATTAATTATTTTAAATAATTTTTTTTCATTCATAAATTGATTGGTTGAAAAATTATTTAGAAATTAAGATTTACTCAAAATTATTCAAATTTTCAAATTAATTGGATCATTTTAATTTTTAATTTCAATAAATTATCGATTATCAATATTTTCAATTGGATTATCAAGTTTGAAATGAATTAAAGTTGTTATTAATAACAAAATTATACAGACAAACATTTGATGGATTTTAGCCATCATTTTACCCATAATCAACCACTTTTCATATTCAATGGTAACTGTAGGAAAAATTTAATGTTGAAATACGTGCGCAAAGTTCCTCTGCTGCATTCAAGAAACCATTCCCCCCTCGCCTGCGGCTCGTGCGTAAACGTTTCTTTCGGTGCAGCAAACTGAAACTTTGCGCACTAGTTGCACAAATAACTATTGTATGTGTGCTATTGAATTCTAAACGATTTTATTTATTTGTCAGGTTGAAGGCGAAGATCGAGGATGAACATGTGATGGAGGAGGAGGTGGAGGAGGAGGGGGTGGTTGAGGAGGTGGAGGAAAGCTCACAACCACTACTAATACACGAACAACCAGAAGAAGAACAACTGGAGGAACAACAACTGGAGGAACAACAACAACAACAACAGCTAGATCCGTCACCACCGCCTCTGGAACAACCTCCCTCACAACCGGAAATACTCGCCATCCCTTCCCCACCATCCACAGTGGAGTTCATAGTCGAAACGAAACCGGCCGAGGTGCAAACGGACAGCCCGAAACGGTACAACTGCGCGTTCTGTCACTACGCCACCGATCGACGCGACCTCTACACGCGCCACGAGAACATCCACAAGGAGGAGAAACCGTTCTTCTGCTATGTCTGTTTGAAACAGTTCAATCGGGCTGATCATATCAAGAAGCATTTCCTGCGCATGCATAGGGATCAACCGTACGATATGAACAAGGCTAAACGCGAGACTACGACAACTAGGGGAAGGGGCAGTGGTAGTTTTGAGGTGGTAGTGGAGCCTCCTACACAGATAATACAGCAACGGATCATCACGACCCTGGAGTTTGTAGAGAAACCGGCGGAGGTGGAGAGGGAGGTGGTGCGGCAACCGCTCAACATCCCCGGGTTCCCTCCCACGGTGAGGTTGGAGCCGGCGGAAGTGGTGACCGCGAAGAAGCCGCGCAAACGGCCCGAGAAGAAGTACTCGTGCAACTACTGCTCGTGGACCGGGGTGGACAATTGGGTGTTGAAGCGGCATCTCAACACGCACATCAAGCCGTTCACCTGCAGTATGTGTGAATACAAGGCGGCGCGTAGCGAGCGGCTGGCACTGCATGTGTTTAAGGTGCACAACAAGTATTTGTGCTCGCGGTGCAGTTTTCTGGCCGATGATCAGGATGCGTTGAGCGCGCACCAGGATGCGCAGCATGGCGTGTAGTGACGTCATTTAGGTGATAGGGAAAGTCGCATTTAGTGAGGTCCACGTTATAATGGCAGTGTTTAATTAGCAATGGTATTGCTATCCTTGTCTATCATTCAACAAAGCGGATAGCGCTATCTCTTTCTCGCTTTGCTCTGTTGTCAGATCGTCTTTTAACAATGTAGAATGAACAAATTAATTCATCTTAATTATGAAAATTCATTATTGAAAAATATAGTTTCTTGCTTAATAAAATATAATTGAATATTTTAAACGAGAATGAACCGTTAATAGTACATTAATCAACTACCGTTTGTTTGTTTGTAAAGCTTCACAGAGACTCTAATCAGAGTATAGGAATTGCCAAAAATTTATAATACATGGAGTAATATAAAAAAAAGAAAAAAATGACACAAAGGAACCCTCCCTACACACAAACTCTTCTGTGGTATAGAATACTCCAAGCATCAAAAAACTTTTCAACTCCTCAAAAACATCGACATCTTCACAATTTTTCAAATGAGTAGGAAGCTTTCTAATAAATTCAAGGCCCACATATGTAGGTTTGTTCTCAAAAACAGCTGTTCTGTGATACAGTGAAGCATAGTCTCCTCTATTTCTAGTATTGTATCCATGCGAATCAGCATTTCTAATCATTGTCTTTCTTCTAACATTCAGAATCACCTCATATATATAAATAGAGGGAACGGTTAGTATGCCTAATTCTTTGAAGTGGTTCCTACAGGACTCTACCTCTGATCGCTGTAATAGCTTTTTTTTGAAACTTGAACACCCTCTCCAAATTCTGGCACGACTCACCCCCACACAATAATGGCATAGCGGATGTGTGACATTATGAGTGAGTGGTAGACTGCCGTCTATAGAAGGCATTGACAAGACAGAAGATCGGCAACGTTTTTCTCTCATCTTATTACACTGCCATTATAACGTGGACCTCACTATAGATGGTTCAGTCACGACAAAAAGCTCCCCATAAAGCTGCCTGCACATGGGGACAATAGTAGCTTCAAAAATACAGAAAAGATAGCATAACAAGATATCCCATGGTTTATGGAATTCATTCAAAGTTTGGAAGTTTTGTATCAAATTATGGTGCTGTGTATCAAGTTGAAATGATATTGTATCATATTGTGTCGATACTGTATCATGTTTGGTGATACAGTATCATTTATGGAGATACCGTAGAGAAAAGATAGCATAAGAAGGTATTCCATGGTATAAGGCATCTATGTTTCAAATTTCACTGTTCTCGCAAGCCTATAGGCCTAGTACTAATTACGTGGATATGGTAGTCTCACATACTGTGCCGTTCATACACTTTCACCCGGCCAAAACAATAATTGACCGAGCGAAGTGAGTGCTAAGATTCAAGTCGCCGGTTTTGCATTTCTCTTTATGTTTATATGTTTCTTGTTTTCATGTTTATATTAATTTATGTTCCGCATTTACCACGGAACGCGACAATAGATTTTCATGAAATTTGACAGGTATGTTCCTTTTTCAATTTCGCGTCGACGTATATATATAAGGTTTTTTGAAATTTTGCATTTTAAGGATAATACAAAAGAGGAGTCTCCTTAAGCCAATATCACCGTAAAAAACACTACAAAACAGAATTATTTATCATAAATCAGCTGTCGAGTGGATTATAAATTGCATGCGTCATTGCATGCAATTAATATCTCAATGTAACTTGGTAAAAAATGAGGTGTTGTGTGGACTGTTAATTGCATGACTCATCGCATGAAATTTTTATGCACTATTGATTCCATGCAATAACGCATGCAATTAATAACTGAAATAACATTGTCTCTCGACCTTTCTCTGCTTCTAACTCGGTCTGACCTGTTGCCAATATGTCTTGTAGAAAATTAGCTTCTGATGTTAGCATTTCTGATACACCAACCCCAACAGCCATTAGCCGTTTTCACACCGATATCTCGCCGACACGACATACAGGCAGAATTTACTCTGATGGACAGTATAAGAGGAGGCTGTCGTTTATAACGGCGCGAGGTCTACTGTTCACAGACCTACTAGTAATAATTATAGACAGAAGTCAACAGTAATCGAATTGAGTTAACAAAAATCGCCTTGAAATTTGTAACATAAACGACCTATTTCCTTAAGCTATATTTTCTCTATGCGTCAACTAAGTAGTAACAACTATAGTAGGGTTTGTGTAAACAAGTTGAGACTTGGCCCTCCATCCGAAGAAATTACAGGGTTGCCAAATCGTGTGAAATTGCAACTTTCTCAAATTTCCAATTCAACGTCAGAATTGGATGTATAATATCATTCCCGTTATCCTAGTAGTGCTAGAAAAGTTCCAGGTTTGAGGATTAAAAGGAAATTTAACTTTTATGATAAAATTGGAAACATCGCGAAGATTGTTTTTTTTTTTTTTTTGAATATCACTTCTCTCAGAATCATGTAGCGTCGTAATGAGTAATAATTTTATATCAAATGAACGGGGAGACTATCTCATTTCTATTGGTGTCTGGATCATTTTTATCCGACCCATAGGTATTTTTCAATTAAAAATTATGTTCGTCAATGTCGAAACATTTCGAGCAGAAAACATGAAATTTTAGAAACTTTTTTGTTTTAAAAGATAAGTGGGTGGTGAAAGCGAGGAAGTTTCTCAGAAATAATAAATTATTATTATAAACGTACTCGGAAGAACGTATTTTGGCCTCTCAGGAGTTTCAAAGTCAAGGATAGCGGCTGAATGATGTGCCGCCATATGCTATCAATAGCTGGGATCAACATATTCAAAATACAGAACGATTGAAAAATTCAGCAACTGCAAGCCAGATGATCATAATAATAGTGGAAATTACAACCTCGCCTTGAATAATCCAAGCGGTGTTTCATTACAGCCTTTTTAGAGGCAATCAGCTGCTTGCGTATCTTGCCTAAATTGCCAGCCTTTAGCATACAATTTGGTACACAATGCATACCATGCAGCCACTCTTCTAACTTTAAAATTCATTTGAAACCAAAATACGATCTTCCGACTACTTTCAACAATTGAAAAAGCAATTTCAATTATTTCTGAGAAACTTTCTTGCTTTAACCACCCACTTATCTTTCGAAACCAAAAGTTTCCAGCATGTCGAAAATTTCATGTTTCCTGCTCGAAATGTCTCGACATTGACGAACATAATTATTAATTGAAAAATATGTATGGGCGGATGAAAATGTTCCAGACACCAATAGAAAGGAGACAGTCTCCCCGTTGATTTGATATGAAATTATTACGCATTACGACGCTACATGATTCTGAGAGAAGTGATATTCAAAAGAAAAACAAATCTTCGCGATGTTTCCAATTTTATTATAAAAGTTAAATTTCCTTTTAATCCTTCAACCCTGAAACTTTTTTAGCACTACTAGGATATCGGGGATGATATTATACACCAATTCTGACGTTGAATTGGAAATTTGAGAAAGTTGCAATTTTACACGATTTGGCAACCCTCTAATTTCTTCGGATGAAGGGCCAAGTCCCAGCTTGTTTTACACAAACTATATAGTGACGTCCACGTTATTGACCGAACGTAGTGAGGTCTATGTTCCAACTCGATTTGCTTTTATCTGTCAAGAGAATATAATTTCTCATGATTACCACTGCAATTTATTCCTTTATTTCTTCAATTTCAAGATTTTTCTCGGGACAGAACCATCTAATAATAGTTGACGTGGCATTTGTTGTTGATAATTTCAGTTATAGTGAAATTCACTCACTATTATGAAACTTTTAGCATTCGTTGAATAGGAAGCAATGATGTTATACTACATAAGGCTGGTCACACACCGATTAGTCAATATAAGACTAGTCACGTTCAGTCACAATACTTCACATAGTTGCTTATGGAGTCATGTCTAATTGCAATGACTGATCAGTGGTGTTGCGTCATAAGCAGCAATGTGTTGTATTGTGACTAAACGAGACTCTTGTCTTGACTAATCGGTGTGTGACCAGCCAACAGTTCAGAGTGGATGTCACTACACAATAGTAACAAGTCATTGTCATTCGTTATTTTCTAAATATTTTTGTTTTATTGTGTTACCATTTTGAGAGGATATTGAGATGAGAAGAGGTTGTCACATCTCAAAATTATGGAATTATAGAGAGATCTCGAAGTATAGATTATCTGGATGTTTTAATAGATTTGTGGTTGAGTTTTTTATGCAATAATTTACCATTCAAAGAGGAAAACGTACATATAGTCCTATATGACAAATTCAATTGGAACATAAACTATTTAGGATAAAACATCAAGTTGTCTCGTTGAACAAACATTAAACTTGTACCAAGTACAATATTGAAGTGGAAGATTTGTCAGATTAATAAAAACCATATAAAAACTTGTAGTAAAATAACCTATGGTCGAAACTAATCGTTAAAATATTTTCAAGTTTTTAATAAAGGGTACAAGTTTTTATATTGTTTTTATTAATATGAACAAAAGTAGCCCATATATTAGGGCAGTTTGCACAGTGACAGTTTAAACTAAATTTCATTTTAAACTCGACTAAATCCGTATCAAGCCTCGTTTGTTATAATTTGTTTCATTTTGAGTTTAAGCCACCAGCTGATTATATTCAGTTTAAGCTTTGACTGTGCAAACGGCCCTAAGTGAAGTGATTTTAAGATTTGTCAGCTATGAACAACATAGAAAACAAAGTAAATATTCATTGTGTAATGAATATACTATGTGTTTTATGATTATACCAAAGATCAATTAATATTCTGCGGTTATATTTTGTTGTAAGAGATTGTATAGATTGAGTATTAGCATCACTTTACATAAATTTATTCCTCATGAAATGTTGGGATTTCAGTGAACTTACTGTATAAAATGAACTTATAATAAGTTCACTGGACTCTTATGAATTAAAAAACCAATAATTGTGAACAAGAATTTTATAGTTGTTAATTATTGTGAAAATTTGTGTAGTTTACATAGAGATATCTGGAACTTTTGCAATAGTATATATACCGGTACAACCAATTTACATCGAAGAGTATTTTTATGGCTCATTAGAATTAGATGTTTTAGCTTTTTAAAATTTCCGTAGCACTAAGTAGGTGTGTATTTTCTAAAAGGGTTTTTAATCATTTATAAACGAGCAATAATAGATGTGTTGGAACACAGATTTAGTTCAATATTTCAGAAGACAACAGCCTTTTATAATACTATGCAATATTATGTGGATGGCTCTAAAGTGATAATATTATCTAGTAAAAGTAGAGATCTTTGAAGAAACATATTTGTAACGCAACAATTATTAAATTTTCCATGATTATAGTATACTTGAACATATTTTAACAGGTTTCCAATTAATATGTTGGTGCTTTCATCATCTATGGCTCATGATTCTTCTATTTCATAAATAGGATTTTTGTGATTTTTAAAATCATAAAACAATAGTACTTGCTTTCTCACAACGTCACAACATTTTGAACTAAGAAAAAGTCAATTCTATAGAGGATACCGTAGTTTATCAACTCATTAGCTCTATAAGGTTTCACCAATGTCTTTATATATTGTGCAATCTATTTAAGTGCATTATTTTCGACGATATAAACAGGTATGAATGAATTGTGAATGATATTTTTCTAAGATTGTATCTAAATATTAAGATTGGGTATTTTGCAATATTAAGCTACTAAATCAAATCAACATCACCCATATTTTCATCACATTAAAATTAAAAATCAAGAAGCATCCACCGTTCATTGATAAAAGAAAACTTTAGCTCCATTCCAATATTATGAATATTTGAAGAACTCTAATTCTATCGTTGAATATGTATTTTTGATCTCAAAACTGGAAGATTTACATGTTATGATATCATTTTTTTATTGTTTGCAATATGAAGATATTTTTATATTTATAATCACTGTGAAAATTGCGCTTATTATTTATTATCAACTTCTCTAGTCATATTTATTCTGTAATTAGATATATTATAAACTGGCAGTTACATTCAAATAGTAAGAATAAAGAGATTTTTATTATGTCAGTTATGTTCGTCCCTTTACTCACCCATTGCATGGCAGTTCATTGACCGAACGTAGTGAGGTCTATGCTATAACTAGGATTTGCTTTTGTCTGTCTGTATGTAACGCGATTAGGGCCAAACGTGTTGATAGAATTCGATGAGATTTGGCAGGAATATTCCTTTTTCAACTGCGCGTCGATGTATACACAAGGTTTTTTTGAAATTTTGCATTTTAAGGATAATATGAAAAGAGAAGGAATTCCTCCATACTCTGATATCACTATATCATATAATCTACTTTGAAGATAGGATAAATCGGACTATAGAATAATTCATAATCGATCAACTGACAAGTGGATTATTCATTGCATGCATTACACAGATGTCTGGCCGTGTCTATTTCTATGAGGTAGGGTTTCAATATTTTTTATGATGCGTGCCCATCAGTATCAATATTCTCACATTTGAAAAACAAATTTAATAGGTGATTAAAAATAAAATAAACAATGAATCAATGAACTAAATAATGCTGAAGAGATTATAATATTTTTAATTGAAAAAAATTAATTTAAAGATAGTTAAGATTTATATTAATAAATATTTTCAAATATTCATTTATGATAAATATTTTCATCAGATGGAAAGATTATCACGGAACTGGATAAATTATCATATGGGATACAAATTCAAACGTGAACTGAGTTTATCAAAGACCTTAAAGAGATATCTTTAAGGTCTTTGGAGTTTATTAGCATAAGTAAGTTTTTGATCTTGGAAAAAACAAATAACAGTTTTCAAGAGTAAATTATGATTCAACTGAATTATTAACTAGAACAGGTGACATCAGATACTTGTGGATGAGAAAACTGCGTGAGGTCTACTGTTCACAGAACTAGACTAGTATATAGTATGCTATAATCCATTGCATTTTTGATTTTTTTGAAACACCAAGTTCATTGTCACAAACATAGGAATCTTGAAAGTGGAAGAGTTACTTTATCTGAAACATTCAAATTTTCAAAACTTTCAAATACGACGACTCTACAGGTGCATACAGATATACGCGCCGCGAACATGAGCAATTCACTTTTAATCAGCTGATGCCAAGCTTTTTATATCTGTATCTTACAGTTTCTGTAAAAATACAGATATAGTCAGCTGATTAAAAGTGAATTGCTCATGTTCGCGGCGCGTATATCTGTACGCACCTTTAGATTCCAGCCGCATACAGTGGATATGTTCAACATTATTGTATTTTTCTAATAATATTAGTGTTCCAATCTGAGTTATAAAGCATCAGGTAGAGTTCCAAAAAATTAGCTTCTCTGAAATTATAGTAAGACGAGTATTCAAACAGCCCCGGAAATTGGACCGGAATTTTGGATAATAGAAAAGGATCGCTAGAGAAAAAACTATCTGGAATTGCGGATATTTTAACTCAAATAGCTACTGTATCAGCTGTTTGTAAGTCGGAACTGGCAATAGCCTAGTCCTTGCACTTAAGATGATGATGATGATGATGATAACGAGTATGTAGGAAAAGGTACGGAGGCATTTAATAAAATTAGTTTTTAAACAAGGATGATGAAGACCCCTGGGTGTAAAGGTCATATTCAAAATTGAATTAGAAATACATATACGAGATATGATGAACTGATAACTGATACAGATGGACAAAATTGGAAGTTGCATTCGTACAAATGCTAATTAATGAATAATTATTAGATGAAAATCCCAATTAAATGCTGTAAACCACCCTGAAGACTTCTGCTACTTTAAATATATTGACAACAGGGTAAACAGCTGGATGGAATTTCCGACATGAGTGATTTACAGCATTTAATTGGGATTTTCATTTAATAATAGTTATTAACTTTGTTGAAGTTCTAACACTGTGTTACTAGTAAATATTTGAAAAAAACATTACTTTTGATTGGAGTCTTGAGGAATGCATTTCACTCCTGAAGAGGAGCTTCATCAGCCTCAGGCTAAGTGTTTTTTCAAATATTTACTAGTAACACAGTGTCAGAACTTCAACAAAGTTATTATATAGTGTTTCGTCATGGAAAGCAACTTCAATAATTATTAATTGAAATCCATAAATAGAAAACATCATGGATTTTTGCAAAAGTTCAAATCGCTCAAACTCTCAGGAATGAAAGTACTTGACGAGAGGAACAACAATATGTCATCACATTGGCGAAATTCACTTCTATTCTTCAGTTATAAGCATTTAAAGATGAGTGATTTCTCTGATCTGTGATTGGAGCAAAGATGTTATGTTTCAGTGAATAACTCACTCTGTATTGTAGCGAAACGTCTCATATTATAGCACGACACTTGTTAGGTCAACCTCTATCCATAGCCCGAATATCAACCAAATCTGGAGATTCGCATTTTTTATGAAATCCATGAATAAAAAAAACATCCTGCAAAAATTATTAAAAATTAAAAATGCTCAAACTCTCAGGAATGATAGTACTTGACAAGAGAAACAATAATATGTCATCACATTGGCGAAATTCACTCCTATTCTTCAGTTATAAGCATTTGAAGATGAGTAATTTCTCTGATTTCAGAGTGGAGGTGAGATTTTATGTTTCAGTGAATAACTGAAACACAGTTTTACAAACACAAACAGCATTACAAACACACACAGTTGTAATGCCAAAGTTGTAAGCTACTATAGTGAGGTCCACGTTATAATGGCAGTGGAGAAAGATAAGAAAACAGTATTGGCGATTCTCTGTCTTGCCACTGCCTTCTATAGAGGATAGCTCATACCGGTATATCTGATATAATACCAACTTTTCATTCTTGTTTAAAAAGTCAATTATATTTTCTTCGACAAGAAATTTTATTTTTAAATTATTAAAAATAATACAATTGAGATATTCCGTTCATGAATAATTATATTTCTAAATTGTTGAAAAAAAATCTGACAATGTTGTAGATCTAGAGAAGGATAGCGCTATCTGCTTTGTCGAGTAATAGACACGGATAGCAGCAACATTATTAATCAAATACTAACATTATAACGTGGATCTCACATATAGGTACAGTACAGTATAGAACCTCGATGAACCGGCCGAAGCACCAATAAGCAAATTAAACATGATAAGGTAACAGAATAGATACAGAAAGGAAACTTGTAATCAAACGCCTATCTAACCAATGCTTTTTACATGACGCCAATACTAAACACGTCACGTGACCTTGGGAAGTTCCAATCCTGGTCTTCTGATTGGCTCGTGGCAGTGAACGAGATCAATTGATCCGGATCATTAAAGTGATCCGAGCCTACCATCAATACTATTATGATGCGGCGCTTCCTAACAAGATGGCGGATCTTGGCGTCAGGGTACTAGCCAAGTTTCCATACTGTATGTATACTGTGATAAGGTGCTTATAGATATACGCGCCGCGAACATGAGCAATTCACTTTTAATCAGCTGACTATATCTGTATTTTTACAGAAATGTAAGATACAGATATATAAAAAGCTTGATTAAAAGTGAATTGCTCATGTTTGCGGCGCTTAAATTTGTACGCACCTTTAGAAGTGAACATCATTTCTATTTTAGAATCCATTCGGAAGTTTAAAAAAATATTTCAATGCAATAAATGCATGGTAGATGAAGAATTCTTCAGTTTTGAGGTAGGAAATTGAATAAACACTTGCATTATAATTTATTTATTGTACTTTCTTCAGAACGCTCAACAATTCAATAAGTAGTTAACAAAATGATCAATAATTAATAATCTAATCCAAATAGAATATAAAATTTCTAGTTCAGAGGAAATGTGGAATATTTAAACAGAGCAATCAATTTGTAGGATTGTGGTTGCCAGGGTGAAAATTATATTGGCTACAGCACCAAGGTTTCAACTTTCATACAAGGTGTGAATAGTTAAATTACAACTAATTTTAATTATTGTAGAATTGAAAGTGTATATGAAAAATATATAGTATAAAATTGGATAAATAATAGGCAATAGATTTTTAATCTTGTTTAAAGAATAATTGAAAGGTAACACAATATTGGTGACATGAAGAAGAATTAGCTCAATATAAGAACATGTATATACAAGCAACATATGTATATACGGCAGGTTGCAATATGAGATTATCGTTCAATACTATCACCATAGTATACAGAGTGTTCCACGAAAGATGTGAACACCCGGAGACCATAGATAGATTCTGCATGAAATTCGCAACAAAATTCACAAGTAAAATTTTCTTATATCGAACTTGGTTTTCGAGATCTATCGATTCTTCGATATTATTGAAATATGTCTATTTACAGTCATCAAGACATCACTAACTATAAAAACTACCAGTCAAAATTAAATTTTAAGGATATGATTAGAAAGAGGAACAATTTTCCAATAAGTTTCATAGAATTTGTTCCTTTGTTTGAGGTTTTTGAGCTTTTTATGAGTGCTCATCCCGTTGAAAGTTACAAAAGTACATTTGTCGAGTTTGAAGACAAATTTCAAACAATTTTCCCTCGATGATTTTTTTCAGGGTATCAATATATTTTCAATAATGGAAAAAATCGCCATTTTATAAGTTTTCGTATGAGTATAAACATTTTTATTGCAAATTTCATGTAGAATCTATAATGACCTTCTATTTCGTGGGATACTCTTCATAATTCTGTTACAGAAACAAGCATTAAAAATGCCAATTTAAAGCTCATTTGAAAGTTAGTAAAAACCTATTAAAACAACTGAGTTGTGAATTAATATCATTGGTAGATTTATTTTTATTCTCGTGCAGCCTCAAGATATTTAAAATATATATATATATATATATATAAAATTTTTTAATTATTAATTTAAAGATATATAAAATTTCATTTTCAGATGCCACACACTTTACACCAACATTTATTAAAATGAACTATTAATTTTAATATTTATTCTTCTATTAATTTACTCAATTTTAGTTGATAACGATGCCCAAATGGGTCTCAGACTAGTGCCTTACATAAGAAACATATTGCCTTAGTGTAGCAAGTTTTGCTTGAATAGAAAGTCAGTAACTAACTATTCTCATATTGACAAAATATAATACTTGTTCATTATTCTCAACATCTATAAATAATAACTATTTTCATAGTTCTATTAGTGAGCGAGTGAGTTGAATGGCCTAGTCCCTTCAGGATTATAGTGAGTTATTTCACATACTTTGTTATCTTGTAGAGTCACACTATGTGATGTATAACTACACAATAAGGTGATGAAATATTTTAATAAGGCTACTTGAATGTTAATTAATATAGTAATAACATAGTACCCTTTAAAAATTCGCTTTTTGAAAAAGTACACTACAAATGGCTCCAAAGCTGAAACTAGTTATAAAAAGTTTTTGAAAAAAGTACTATTTTAATTAACAAATAAGGTAAACATAAAACGAAAAGATTCCTCTCTCGATTTTTTCCTACTGAAACTAGTAAGTTAATGAGATCATCAATTTTGAATACATCAAATTAGGGAATATTCTTCAAATGTCTTCAACACATTTCATGATGTTTTCAAAATTAAATAACTTACTACTGTAGTATGATAGGAAATTATTGAGTTAGATAGATAAATAAAACTTAATTTTACAAATGATCTACCTCCCAATTCAATTTACAAAAAACCATCAATAATAATAGAAGATGACTATTTTGAAACGTCTGATTTATAAGAAAGCTATTATAATACTATGATTAACATATATAAAATATTCTTGTTACTGAAGTAGAGAGAGAGAAGTGTTTTATATATTTGTTTTTAAATAAACCTACATTTAAATACTAATTAAAGTCTATTAACCGAGCCAAACTTATGTTGTAACTTTCAATGAAGTTATAATTCAAAGTACACAATTTCATTTGATAAAATCGAGTTACTCTCAACTATTAAAAATAACTATCTTTCAAAATATATATAATATAATTATTAAGTAAGTATATGTACAACCTTCCTGCTATGTATGATACAAAGATAAATTCAGAATATCCAGTAATTTTCAACAGTTTTGAAATATTTTCAAAAATTGTTCCGGATACAAAAATTAGGAATTTCCAACTTTGGTTGAGTGTTTAATCCTTTTTGTATGAATTTTATATCTGGTAAAATATTATATTCACCCCCTTCCCCACAAAACACCGCTAAACTATGGTGCAAGCCAATAACATTAATCAGTTCGTTTCAAATCTTAGATTCGTCCAAAATGAAATCTTATAGAATGTACAATTAAAATTTTAGTTACAGTGTGTCCAGTGTATCAAACCAAAAACAAAAAAATCATTCAACAAGTTTAATAGATTTGTAAAAATGTTACACATTTTTTATAGTTCTTAACAGTCTAAGACTGGACACAATATTAAGGCAACCTTTTCCTACATGAATAACAATATTCTAGTTGAATAATATTACAATGTATCAAAATAACTACGTGATCTATGTAGCACTACATACTATTTACAGTGTTGCATTTAGAGTTGTTTTCAAACTTGTGCTGATCTTTAAAGTAGAACAAAATTGATCAAGGAATATCTTGAAAATGTTTCATATTTCCTCTATTTTATAAGATTAATATTGTCTTCTAGTTTTAACTTAGGATAACAGATTGTGTGCTTCAGTGGAGTCAGCTTCAATATTAAACTCCAATGCTATGAGTAAACGATATCGAATCTGTAAAATGGAAGAAAAAATCATTGATTGCCAACTTATTGCAGTAATTTTGTTGTATAATATGAATTATCAGAGTATCTTTCAAAATTGTATAGGTGTTGTAGAAGGGGAAAATTATGTATTTCAGTATACATTCACACACTAGAATGGAGTGTGTGAATGTATACTGAAATATATACAAAGTGCGCCAGAGAAACTTACTTATTTGATAAAAATCCTGCGCGGTCTATTGGTCGTGTAGAGAGGCATGAGGGGGCGCAACTGGAAAGTTCCCAAATTTATCCTCCCTCAAGTAAGTAGCCATCATGCTCTGGTCTTAAGAGCAGCGGGCCTTCGCAGTTGAGAGTTTCTTTTCTAATGGTCGATCACTTGTTGATACGCTACGCAACGTGCCTTCCGCGCTCGATTTGAAACTCCTTCTCACAGACTCGTTCCTAGCCGCGGTTAAATACCTGGTTCATGTCAATCTTAGACCAGTTATAGAATAGACACGCTGGGAAGTCTAGCCTCTGAAGCCAACATATACTGTCATATCGCTCCATCGTGACGTCAGCATCGGATAGAAAACTTTCAGATTGTGTCTATTTCAGATGGAAGTAAATTATTATTTATGGGAATGGTGAACTACCGCTTCGCTCCCGCTGAAATAGACACAATCTGCCATGGAAAACAATGTAAACAAACTCTACAGAAAAGTTTTCTATCCGATGCTGACGTCACGATGGGGCGATATGGCAGTAGATGTTGGCTTCATCGACTTTCAGTTTGAATATACAATGGGGCATGTCTATTCTATAACTGGTCTAAGATGTCAATCGACCACGGACCATAGCAAACCTCAAGAACAACATTCGCGACGCCATTGCCAACATACCGATTGATATACTGCAACCAGTGGATACAAATTTCAAAAATCGATTTCATCAGTGTATGTGCAATGGGGGTCGCCATTGATCTGATGTCATTTTCAAGACTATGACAAAAATAGGGTTATTGTATTCACATATGAAAAAAAAGATTAAAACAATAACTAAAGTACTTTTGTTTTTATTGGCCTTACCTTTAAGTAAGTTTCTCTGGCGCACCTAATACTAATAATAATGACGGAGGTTCCACCTCGCCTGAATATATCATTTAAGCCGTCAATGAGCCTTACGACTGTCATACTTTAGCCGGGGCCGACAATTTAACGTGCCCATCCGATAGCACGGGAATGGCATGGTCAAAAACTTTAGATATATACTATTCCCGTTCTGAAAGACCTTGGAAATTTGAGTCTCTATAAGCTATAAGTGATAAAAACTAAAAGATTCACTTTCTACTGTCAGCTTTGGTTGAATGAAAAGGCATTGATGCTATTTATAAGTAATGCTGACAGTTAAAACAGAATCTGTCTATAGTGCTTGCGTTCACTTAAAATACGGAGTGAATGTGAACGAAAAAATTGATTGGTAATAGTATATTTCGCACCTAGGGCCGAAAATGAGACTTTTCTGGCTCGAAATCGGTTTTCAAGTCCGAGGCCGTAGGCCGAGGACTGGAAAAGATTGAGAGCCGGAAAAACATTTTGCCCATGGTGAGAACGTAATTTTTCGCCACACAGAAAAATAAACAATATATATATGAGAATAATAATATTATTCTCATTGTCTATTATAAGCACTTCCGAAAGCAAAAGTGGAAGGTCATAGCTCTAGCAAATCTGAATATCAAGAAATTGTCCAAGTATTTTTATTTTTATTCTGATTTGTCTAAATAACCTAAAATATTATGTTCAATTATGTAAGAGGTTGAGTTTATACTTTTTATTCTTCCAAATGACAATAAGATGATATTATTATAAATGTTTTAATTATTGAATGATAAACACAAATAATGAAAAGTTTTTGATCAGCTGGTTTATCACACTTGAAAAAGTTTTTGATCAGCTGGTTTATCACACTTGAAAAAGTTTTTGATCAGCTGTTTTGGCACACTTGAAATTCGGCCAATCCGATGTGATCTGAATGTCAATGGAAGTTTAGGTTAGAAGTTCTATCCTTCTATGAAAATCGAATTATTTGAATAGTTTATAATCTTATCTGTATTTTATTCATTTAAATAAAATGATAGTATATTATTACAGAATACTTTATTGAATTCTAGAAGCATAAAATGATTCCATTTATCCACCATGTTCCGTGATAAACGCTTTACTAGGAGGTTTGAGGTTAGATTCTATTATACTCTGAAAATTGAATTTGAATAGTTTATAATATCTCATTTTTATTTCATTCATCCAAATAAAATTATAGTATCTTATTGCAAAAACTTTATTCAATTCTAGAAGCATAAACTGATTCCGTTTCATAAACTATTTTGTAAACATGTTCACATCAAATCAGAATCAGCTGACTTCAAGGTTATTTTACAGCCCTAGGGCCGTAAAAATTTTACCGGCCTGGTCAGAAAACAATCACTTTCGGCCTCCATATGACGCACGTAAACCAGCTCATTACATCCAAGTGGGGCGAAAAAATAATTATCTTTGAAAAAAGTTACAACGTTTATATCTATACTCTGTATCTCTCTACATTTTATAAACTCAACACCTGATTAGCATTACTTTGTCATCCTTGTTTGTCATTAGACAAAGCAGATAGCTCTATCCTTTTCCAACTCCGCGCCGTTGCCAAATCATTTGTAGGCTATGGAGAAATATATATATAAAAGCGAAATGGCACTCACTCACTGACTGACTGACTGACTCATTCACTCACTCACTCGCAGAACTAAAAATCTACCGGACCAAAAACGTTCAAATTTGGTAGGTATGTTCAGTAGGCCCTTTAGAGGCCCACTAAGAGCGGATTTGGAAAAATGTCCAAAGATACGCCCAAAATCTGCGTTTTTCCAGCGTTTTTTGCCCTTTCTCAGATTTATCGAGAACAAATGAACAGAAATTGTTCAAATTTAGTACAGAAGCTAAGCTAGGGTGTAATAATGTTGTGTTAGAAGGAATTTGAAATAACGCCAAAGATACGCCCAAAATCTGCGTTTTTCCAGCGTTTTTTGCGCTTTCTCAGCTTTATCGAGAACAAATGAACAGAAATTGTTCAAATTTAGTACAGAAGCTAAGCTAGGGTGTAATAATGTTGTGTTAGAAGGAATTTGAAATAACGCCAAAGATACGCCCAAAATTAGCGTCTAAATTAGGTCTAAAAATTTTGTGATGGGGTGCCTTTAATATTTCATCAAAGATACGCCCAAAATCAGCGTTTTTCTCAGCTTTTCTGCATTTTCTCAGTACTTTGACTTTCTGATGGAATGAAGCATGCTAAAATGAAAAATACAGGCGAGCGAAGCGAGCTCGCTGATCTCATTTTTGGACGATCAAGTCGGGGGTCTAGGCTGGCTAGACGGAAGTGGCGAGCGAAGCGAGCCTGACGGCTAGTGAAGAAATATACTGAACTGCCAAATACTAGTTATTCCTTTATAGAGTTACTACAATCTGCTTTGTCCAATCACAGACAAGGATAGCGAATCAATTAATGACTGTTAATGACAATTAATGACTGTTAATGACAATTAATGACAATCACGTGCTGACTTTATAACATGAAACTCACTATGACGTCATAACGTGAAACCATTGAGAAAAGATAGCATAAGAAGATATGCCATGGTATAGGGCGTTTATGTTCCAAATTTCACTGTTAACTCAAGCCGATAGTCCTAGTAGTTCTTTTTCGTGAAACTATGTGACGCTGGTAATCTCTCATACTGTGCCGTTCTTTCACTCTCACCCCAACAAAACAGTAATAATAGACCGTAGTCGACAGTAATCGGCTTGAATTTTGGAACATGAACGACCTATACCATTAGATATCTACGGTAGGTAGGTCATGCATGATGCACATGTCATCAAAGCGTAAGGTTTCGAGCAAAACTATTGGAGTTGGGTTTTTGTATCTCCGTTTATTGTTGTTTATTTTTTCATCACTGTTCTATCTGAGATTAGATTATATTGCTAACATTATAATTTGTAATTTTCCAGTGGTTTATTCATAGTTTATTTTATGTTAGGAGCCTCTCGCTGATGACAAAACATGTATGATGAACATCATGTACAACATGCATATCCTACCGTAAGTGGCCAGCCTAATGTTATCTTTTCTCTGGTGAAACAATTAAAAATTATTTACCTATGTAAACTTCAGAAAGTATTCTATTTATGTTTTAGTGCATAAGACATGTATAAAGATGATAATTATACATTTTAAATCATATATTTTAACGTAAATATGAGTCAACTTCTTAACATTTATTTATTTATCTATATTTTTTACAATGAAACACTGATTAGGAGAGAAAAACTAAGGATACTCCTTGTACTATTTCTCTCCCAAATTTAGATAACATTTTAAAAGTCCAAAACTATTTCATTAATAAAATAATTTATTAATCAATGTTATCCAGTTTCACTGGATAACATGATACTTACCCTTCTCCTCCCCCTCTCCAGTTCACTTCTCCTCCTTCTCCACCATTTCACTTCCTCCTCCTCTTCCCTCCTCCATCATTGGACATGAGCAGTGGCTCCGGTGTCAAGAGTATGTCGGGTGTGTTGATGACGTCATCCTCGTCATCTGGCTGGAGGGGAAAATCGTTCGCCCCCACCTCTGTCCCCTCCCCTCCTCCCGCAGGGGGCGACAGGATCCAGTCGTCGAACAGATCTCCCATCAGGTCTCCCTGCCCCCCCTGTTGGGACCCCGAATTGTACGATACCAGCTGGTTGTTATCTGCAAAAACAACAGATAAATAAATGTTTATTTCCCAAAACCACTACATCAATTACAGGAAATATTAGATAGTTTACAATTACATGCAATAGTTAGTTTCAAAAATTACTTATAATGTGTCACCTACATGTTTAGTGTTTTCTGGGCGGAAATTGACCAACTCCACTATGGCGTACCATGTTCTATAGTGAGACCAAATCTGTTACCTCGTGATCTGGTCTCCCATGAGACCAAATGAGATCTATTAACACCTAAAATCGTTACATTCATTGCTATTGGTAGACAAGACAATCGTACGTTGTATTATAGCCTTGTCAAAGGGTCAGATCATAGTGCAACAACAAATAAAGAGTGTATCAAAGGAGTAGCTGAGAGTATTGAAAAGTGATGCATGTATTCAAATATGTTATAGTGAGGTCCACGTTATAATGGCAGTGTTTGATTAGCAATGGTATTGCTATCCTTGTCTATCATTCAAAAAGCGGATAGCGCTATCTCTTTCTCGCTTTGCTCTGTTGCCAGATCGTCTATTAACAATGTAAAATTAATAATTAACAAAATATTCCATCTCAATTATGAAAATTCATTATGAACTAATTGAAAAATATAATTTCGTGCTTAATAAAATATAATATAGATTATTTTAAACAAGAATGAACCGTTAATAGTACATCAATAAACCTGTATCAGCTACCGTCTATAGAAGGCATTGACAAGACAGAGGATCGGCAACGTCATTCTCCTATCTTTCTCCACTTCCATTATAACGTGACCCTCACTATAGAGTAGGTTTTGTTTGTTTGTTATGGTACAATAGTGTATTATAATTATAATATGTAAGCAAGATGTGCCTTCACCGAATATGTAAGGGTGGGAAAATGAAAAACAAGAAAAGATCGTACAGGTTTTTGATATTTAAAACAAAACAATAAATTATTTATTACAAAATTAGAATTATAATTAGAAATTACGAAATAATAATAATCAGATGAATATTTCAGGGGCTACTCGCTTTGCTGCTAATGAGGATTCAATGTTTGTGGTTATGAAAAATTTAAGAACAATGACTCAGTAGTCACCTACCTTTTAGAAATAGCTTCCCACTTTGGCATCCACTGGTATTTCGCGGCGTTAATTGTTAATTAAAAAAATCAAAATAACTGATCTAATGAAATGGGTTCAGATCCCGTCCTATTCAATAATACAGTTCTCTTTAAACTGCCCGAACTGCGACAGGAAAACTGTATTATAAAACAAGAGCAAAATCTATCCCCTTCACCAGAACAGCCGGACTTTACTCAGAGTCCTAACAAACGAGCTTACACACCGACCAAAAGAAAAATTTTGGGTATTAAATATAACTCAGTCAATGCCAAACATGAAAGCCATTTCAGTACATATTTTTATCTGTCGCACAAGCGGCACGTTTGTTATTTAAAACAAAAGAGAAGCTACGTTAATTTTGACAACAAATGAAATAAACAATCTTTCTGTCGATGACAAAAATTGTTCAAAGACAAAAACACTGTTCATTAAACTTTTCTAAATTAAAACTCTAAAATCCTGATCAATATGAGATAAATATATGATTCATATATATGTCCCATATGACCAGGTGACAAATAATTATAAATATTAATAGTGTATTATAATTATAATTATTGTTATAATACAATAGTGTATTATTTCGTATAACTAGGACTTCTGCTACTGCAAATATTGTCCAAAGAACTGAATAGCTGAAGGAAATTTGAAGTTGATAATGTTTCCTGGTTCGATTACCGGTCTGGCGCAAATTTTGACGGCTTCATTCTTCAAATTTCCTTCTGCTATTTAGTTCTTTTGTCAATATTTGCAGTAGCAGAAGTCCTAGTTATACGAAATAATACACTATTGTATTATAACAATAATTATAATTATAATGCACTATTTGAAGTAGTAGAGGTCCTTAATACTATTTATATAGCTTTCATTGGATGTTTGAAATAATTATTTTAAAGTAATAATATTCTAGCAGTTGTTTAACTGCAATTTCTAATAAAATCTCCCATCTTAAATACAATAGTTTATTTCACAACTAGGGCGTTAAATGCATGTTTGCCGGCTCGAGACCGCAGTTTCCAAGTTCGAGAACTATAGTAAGGTCCACGTTATGATGGCAGTATTTGTTATCCTTGTCTATCATTCGACAAAGCAGTTGGCACTATCTTTTTCTAGCTCCGCAACGTTCCCAGATAGCTTTTTAGAAATATAATTGATTAACAAAATATTCAATCTCAATTATGAAAATTCAAATATTTTGCATGTAAACACCCATTGTGTGATACATCATTTTAAAGGCCTTTTCAAAACGAGGGAGATGACATCAATAAAAATGTTTTATGATACTTTTATCCAAAATGGCGGCTGATTGAACTTTATCAATTATTTCTTTAAAAACAAAAACTTCAATCAGCCGCCATTTTGGATAAAAGTACCATAGACCTTTTTTATTGATGTTACCTTTCTTGTTATAGAAAGGCCTTAAAAATGATGTACCACACAATGGGTGTTTACATTTAAAGTATTCGAGTTAAAACCCCTAAGTCACCCCCTTATGAGGGGTTGAAATTCAGTTGTACCTCAAAAGGTAGAGTATTTGACCAATAACTTATCCTGGAAGTTACAGTATTATAACTACAATGGTCTCCAACCTATTGAAGGGTTCCTATACATGTGACTCACTCTGTATATTTCAATTAAAAAAAAAAAAATTAAAAATACTTTGTACAGTTGAAATCATTTTTACAATACTTTTTACGGTTAATTCATCCGCTTATAGCAAAATCCTTTGGGATTGGTTGCACAAAAGCCTATTAAATTTCAGCCGTGATTTAATACCACGGGAACCAATCAGGGAAGCGTTCTCTGATAGATTTTGGTGGCATAAAATCATGATTAAAATTAAATAGACTATTGTGGCAACCTAGATAGATGAACGAAAGTCCAAATAAATTTGGATTTGATATTAACTACCACAGACTGACTGATATTAATTACCACAATATAAACTTCTCAACTACAAAAGTAGCCAAATAAATTTATTCGACGTAAAATAGCGGGATTGAGATTAAAATCGTGCATTGGTTCTCCATAACATTAGTTCCGTTAGATCTACGACGGTTAAAATCCAATTTTGTGCCTGTATTTAGTTGGGCAATTTCTATTCAATAAATGTACAGTAATCAATTGCCTTAATTTCATAGCATTACAATTTTACGCTTTAGAAGAGAAAGAAAGGCACTAAAAGATCAAAACCTGATTGCAGTTACGTCTGTTGGATATAATCGTGATTACTCGCTGACTTTTTCTAATTGGTTCTAGTGGTATTTAACAGACATTTAATCACAGTCAAATTCAATAGACGTAAGAGAAGCTGGAATCCCATTTATTTTCTAAGTAAAAAATACTATTCACTAACCGAATCTGAAGTTTTGTCAAATTCGTAGTCTTCATTCTTGTTAAAAGTCAAATATTGACTAAGGGTGCTGGATGAAAGTTTCTTGAAAGGTAAAACAGAGGGAAACATTCAACAATTATTTTTCAGTTCAATTTTACATTCAGAATAGAACGTTTAACAATGTTTAATCTTACCAGGTTATAAATATTTTGATTCAATTACATTTATATTGAAAAATATCATCCAAACAGGATAAACTAATTTTTTTCAATAAATTGTCAGAGTGATTTGAGAGAGTTGAATACATGATGAGCTAGGGTATCAAACATAATTTAAAATTGAAACTTTTGAATGTAATGACATCTTGAAGGATCTCGAAAAATTCATCAAATACTATAAATAAAAAGTTTTTAAGTATCACAAATAATTGTTCATTCAAATAAATGCTCCTTTAAAGGATTTCTAATCCTTTGAACGAACAGACAGTTATTACTTTTATGATATTCTACACATTATAATACAAATAAAATAGATTTTTGAGACTTAAGTTTCCAGCTGAACAAAAAATATCAACACTGCTGTAGCGAAATTCACGTTATAAAGACTGCATTTGATAAACATTGGATTGCTATCCTTTATCCTTGTCTGTCATTAGACAACGCAGATAGCTCCTTTACCAATTCAGCAAATTGTTTATACACTATTTAAAAATATGACGAACTAACAAAATATTCAATTCAATTGGGAAAATGTATTATTAAATCATGAAGAAATGTAATCTCTTGACGAATGAAATATATTTGCAATAAAATATAAATTATCCTTTACTATTAAACGAGCAATTTCTGTTTATATGTTTAGATGTTTATATATATGAACCGGTATGTAACCGGATCTCGAAAACGGCTCTAACGATTCTCACGAAATTTGGAACAAAGTAGGTTTATGATATGAAAATTCGATTGCACTAGGTCTCAACCCTGGGATAACTCGCTGAAGAACATTAAAAGGATAAATACGTCCTTGGAAAAACAGCTTGAAATTTTGTCGTCTGTCGATACCGTAATGGAATTGAGTGAACGAGTGTACGAGTGGGATCATTCAGCTGATATCACGAGAAGAAAAATTCAAAAAGAAAAAGTTATTTCTCTTTTTTTTAGAAAACATGTTCACTTCAGAAAGTCCAAAATAGTAACTAGATGCTGTTACTGATGTTGTGAATTCACAGATCATTTGTGTTTACTAGATGCTGTGAATTCATAGTATATCTATTTGTAATCTATGTGTTTTTTGAAGTGTGAATAAATTGTTATTTTGATGAGTGATAGAAGCTTAACCAAGATTGTGATTTGGACTGTAACTTAGTATAAATTTGAAAAGGGACAGTTTTGGGCATAAGCCTGTTGTGCCTCCTCATATAACTGTAAAAATAATTGTACGACTGAGAACATGAATGAATAAAAATATAAACTATAAATTCAATCTTTCGTTACAAATTTTCTATGCTTTTACACTCTAGAGCAAAGCTCAGTCCCCCGATATTTTATATTAATAACATTATCAACAATTATATCAGGTCAGATTTACTGGGATAACGTGAATCACAACTGTCTACTACAAAGTGCGGTGGAAAAGGAAAACTTGGAACAATGACTTACTATCAATTCCACTGACTTTATAACGTGAATCGTTATAACGTGTAGCCTATAGATATATTTATAACGTGTATTGTGTGTAATTGCGACTTTCTCATGAAAAATTATAAGACTTGGAATTTCATTCAATATGATTGGTATTTAGGGCCAGACCATATTAAGCGTTTTTCAGGGGTTTTCAGAGTCGGCAGGGCAGAAAGCTCTCCGATTGGATGAATTTGTTGGTGCCTGGAAAAACGCTTGATGTGGTCTAGCCCCTGAAATTGTGACTTGTGAATGCATCGTTGTCAAATTGAATATATTCCGTCACTCAAATGGGCTTACATGAGAGTCACAATTTCACAAAACCTGGCAAAGCCGACATTTGGTCAAGTCTCAACTTATTTTACCCAGAGCAAAGTGCTAGTTTGTCGTAGATACAAGTTGAATAGGCAATACAAATTAACAGGCAATAGCCTGTTTTTTCTTTTCCGATAATAGTGTTGTTTGTGCTGACCTAATAAATAAATAATAAACATCAAATTTATCAAGAAGACGTATTTAGATGATCTTTGTTCTGAATTAATAAAAGCATACACTCACCCCCAACAATGTATTTGCGTCCAAACTAATTGATTCGCCCTTTAGAAGCTCTTTCAGTGTGTCCAGGTCATTTTGTATGGTGTCTACATGATTGTCGATTTCCTGCCTGTCGACAATAAAAACACAAAACATTTCAATAATAGGCCTACCACACATTAGAACTGTTAATTAATGAGTCTACAAGTCTCCAAATTAAATGAAATTAATCCTTTGTAGGTAAAAACAGATCTTTCTACAAACACCATAGAAGAATAGCAGCCGGCCAGGATAGCCGAGACGACTAAGGCGTTGCACCCTCCAGTCTGCTAGCGCTACCTGGTCGCGGGTTCGAATCCTGCCGGTAGGCATGGAGCATCTCATCAAGTAAACCTCGCACTTTCCATTACCCTTGCACAAGCTGAAAGCTCATGTGGACATCATCCGCAATAGAAAAATACACAATAAAATATCATAACTTGTAGAAGTTGAACAATTGTAATTGCATGATAAAATTCCAACGAGAATGTCCTTATTAAAAATTCACAAATCATTCAATGATGGTTTTAGTTCAGATTAAGCATTTAAAACCATTCCACACACGCACACAACTTCCAAAATTCTTACCTATTTTATATCTGACCTACTTTATCTATATCTACCTACCCCCCCACATATCTATATCTACCTACTACACCTATCTTTATTGATTTCTTTATTGCTATATATCTATACCTACCCACTATATCTGACCTACTTCATCAATAATGTAACACTGATTGATGGTATATCAATGTGAATTGGAAGTAAAGCTGATTTACACGGTGCCAGTGGCTGGAATGCTAGTTTGGATATTGACTGGAAGGTCACTAGCAAGCGGCGACTGGCATGCCAGTTTTAAGCGGTACCCCTGTTTACACGTTATACTGTAACAAGTCGGATGTGTTGGTGTAGTTCCACAGCGAGCGTGGTTTATGTGAAAGTGATACCTTAGTTTTTTGAACAAATGGCAGAAACGCCACACAGAGTTGTCGTTCAAAAGAATATGCGTGGAATATCTATGGTTTTATGTGAAGAACTTTTGGAAATATGTACCCACGAGTTAAAGCGAAAAGAATGAGAAAGTGGATACGAGAGTGGATGGACAACAAGACTTTGGGGGCATCAGAGACAATTATAAGAGAGCTTCATGCTAATGATCCGCAAGAGTTTAAAGCTGTGATGAGCTGACATGAAGCTGGCGCGCCAGTAAAACAAAAATATTTGTTCTGCTGGAAATGCCAGCACTGCTGGCGCGTCCTTGGCTTGCTGGCTTCTCCAGTTACTGGCGTGAGCCGTTTACACAGTGCCAGTCCCTTTCATCCAGTGACTGGCTACCCAAGCTGGCAAGCCGACTGGCAACGTGTAGATCAGCCTTTAGATTTGACAGTGTAGGTACTCAATTATGGGAATGTTCTGAAATATCAATATTATATTCAAAAAATTTTATCACGAAAGTAAACGTCTTGTGAAACGGGAACAGCTGACAGTAGGATCTACATCTATAGGAGGATCTACAGTAGGATCTAAACTATACAAGAAAAACGGCGAGTTTGTATAATAATAGTGCTTGATATTAATATATCCTAAATTTCAATATCACCAAATGGAAATTGTTTCCACATCATCAATTTCGAAAGATTGTTGAAAGTGAAACCACAACCCCATTTTTTGGAACAAGTTATTATCAATTCATGAGAGCCTGAATCAATGATTCATGAAAATCATGAACATTCAGTTCAGTTTCAAACTGACCCTGTACACTGTCATCTTTTTTATTTATAAAGTTTATCCAAGATAAACATAATAGTAGCTTTGATCTTGTATTGGACGTCTAGAAATAATTTTAGAAACAAGTTTGGAGAAGAATTGAACTCTAAATTGCAATTGGTTGTGGGTTTTATCGCTGATACACCCTTCACCACTAAAAAGCTGAAATTAATGAATGAATAAAGTCAGGTTCAGGATAAACACTACAGAACTGCCTTACACCTGAAACTATTTCTCTTATAATTGAGAAGAAAATTAAAAAAAAATTGAAAAATATAGTTTGAATAGACGTGTGTGAAACACCTACTACAGTGCATCTAGAATTCAAAGGACAGTAAATAATTATCGAACCACACCCCATTGTATATATTACATTTTATGCGATTTTTCTACATTTCTCCATTGTGTCAAATTTGTTAAGTGAATACAAGTTGACTTGTTATTTTAATACTGTCTAGAATTAATATAAGGCTATAATAAATATGAAAAAGCAGATGATTCTCCATGGAATGGTATAAGCTCATGCGAGGAATACTGTATTATAAAGAATGAAACTTACGACTTGAAGAGAGTATTATTAAAATCTTGATTTCTTGCAAATCTAAAACAAGAGATCGCACACTTTAAAAAACAATATTGATAAATTTAAATACATTTTTTCAGTTTAGGAAAATAATAATAATTACAGTAGCTACTAGCTTGTAGTTGAATAACGTTTTAGAAATTGCTAGATATTAGATAACTACAAGTTTATTTATTTGGACTAAGTTGTTTGTCCACTAGTTGATTTTTGTGTTCTACAATCTAAGATCCGGTAGTGCGCTCTATCTCATATAGATTTCCAGGTAAAACTGACAACAATGCTCCTTGTATTGTGAAAAACACCTAATTTTCAGCTTCAACCTTCATCAACAACTACATAGTCTTCACATTGATATTTCGCACAATGACATAAGTTCATAGGATTATGTTCTACGAGAATCACCCGTTACATGCACTTCATTTCAGTATTTCCTACTGTAGAGGCGCGCTTAAGGACACCTCAAGGATCAAAATTTCAAACACTTATAACTTTTGACACAATGCTCAGATTTCATCGTACTACACTTCATTCTTCTCAGCTCGTCAATGCGGTCCAAAATCATGCATCATAAGTCAAATTTATTATTGAGTGTACTTAAGCCCATATTCCAATACACAAAAAATGGCCGATTTTAAAAATGGCGATTTCAGTTTTTACATTTTTTTCGTTATTTTACTGTTGATCAAGAGTTTCTAAAACGAGTCTGATACATCATAGAAACTCACGATTGATTCCAAATTGTAGATAAATTCATCCTCTACAAGCTTAGTTGCCTAAAATCCATCTTGAATCACTTTTCCCTATCATAGAACTGCCAAAACCGTTAATATGAGAAAAATATCTACAATTTCCGGATTTTTTTTCAATAATCAAATCTCACTTTACGAACACCAATGTATATAGTGACTGGACTATATAGTACAACATGATTCAAGACATTCCGGCTTATCTGATATGATATTGTTCATTCTTGATAATAATAATAAATTATACGTCAAGACAATGTATTTTTTTATGATTCTATAATAAATTGTCACTTCATATTTCTACAAAGTCTACAAACGATAAGGCAACGAGTTAGAAAAATATAGAACTATAGTGACTGGACTATATAGTACAACATGATTCAAGACATCCCGGCTTATCTAATATGATATTAATGGTTTATTCTTGGTAATAATAATCCATTATACGGCAAGACAATGTATTTTTTCGTGATTCAATAATGAATTGTCATGATTGTAAATTGTCACTTCATATTTCTACATAGTCTACAAACGATAATACAACGGTGCGGAGCTAGAAAAAGATAGAGCTATCTGCTTTGTATAGTGATAGACAAGGATATAGCAAACCAATATTAATCGGGTGCTGACTTTATAAAGTGAACTAACTCACCATAGAGAGAAAGGAGGGCCCCACAGATATATTTCACTGTTTTGTTCGGCAGAACTCACTATAGTAACGTCCACGTTATAATGGCAGTATATGATTCACATTACTGTTGCTGTCCTTGTCTATCATTCGACAAAGCTAATAGTGCTATCCTATTCTAGCTCCGAAACTTAGCCAGATCGTTTTTCATCAATGTACAGATATAATCCACAAAATATTAACTCTCAAATATGAGAATTTATTATTAAATCATTGAAAAATATATTTTCTTGACGAATAAAATATGATTGACTATTTCAAACAAGAATGAACATTTAGCATTACATCAGATATACCGTTATCAGCTATCCTCTATAGAAGGCAGTGGCAAGGCAGAGAATCGGCAACGTTCTTCTTCTATCTTTCTTCACTGCCAATGTAACGTGGACCACACTATAGTGTACTTCAATGATTGGTTGGGCAGAGCTCACTATAGATGCAGAAATAACAGACTCTGGTCTCGTGTAATTCATTTAGGGCCGGTTTCCGAGCTCGGGATTTAGCCAAGTCCTAGACTTTAAACAGCTGGAGTCAGAAAATTGGCTTTCCAAAATGGGGCATAGTCGCAGCTTTTATAACAGTAGTCGTGTTTTATTTTCTCATTCTATAATTGGAAACGTTTTTCCTTGACGAAATTAGACATTCCTAAATAATTCAAAATAGCTGAAACTTTACACTATTTTCTCTTTATTTTATTTTGTGTTAAATTTTCTAGTTTTTCGAAATTTAATTCAAACGTGACTATGACAATGACTGCGACTACGCCCCATTTTGGAAAACCAATTTTCTGACTCCAGCTGTTTAAAGTCTAGGACTTAGCTAAATCCCGAGCTCGGAAACCGGCCCTTAGGGAAACTTTAAATGTACTTTCTGAGAGAAACTTATGTCTAGTCCACAATATGTTAGTCCAGTAAGCTGGCCCAGCCTGGTAAAGGTGCAATATTCCTTACGAAAGCCAATGCTGGCAAATCAGAAATCACCAATCCATACACTGGCGTTGGTCGATATTGGCCTTCATTGGACCAACATGCAGATGCGGCAAAAGGGTGTTCAATAACGACAGGACAAGGACAAGTGTGTCGAGCATGTGTGATCGAACATGTCTTCGAAGAAAAAATACATTCACGCGAAAGGCTTCGAACGATAAACAGCTGTTTGACAGCAGCTTCTAACATAAACAACCAATAAAAATAAATAATACACTTCAATTATGGAAAAATTATTCTTATAGATGTAGCCTACTGTTGTCAATCAGTTATGGCATTGATAATATCACATGGTATTTTGCAATGATTGTTTGTTAGATTAGCGTTTTATTAATAGTTCATTTTTGTTGTTTTGGTTTGTAGCCGGATGGGATACTTTGTTTTCGCTTTCTACTAATCTTATTGTTTGTATTATTATCATTTTGCAAACAAGTTATGGAAAAAAATATCGAAAATGAACTCACAGCTAGCAAGTTCGCTTTGCTAGCTGTGCCAATTCTATTTATTCATTCGAAATGTATTATTCATTTCTATGATTATGCATGTACTGTATATTTCAATTATTATTGTATCATTTTTGTGTAGTTGAGAACTTGATCTTGTGGTAATTATTCATATTAAATAAAAAGACTAAGAAATTGTCAAAAACCACAGATTTATTGATAGTTAGAAAGACCGGTTTCGGTTGTTACACCATTGCCAATCTCTGATAAACTAAACTAAATACAAGATCAGCAGAATTTATACTAGTAGGCGAGTACTGCTATTGGTGAACGGCATGAATGCCTGCCATTGGCCCAGCTAGACAGTCTCCTCCCACTTAACGGTATCACAAAATGGCGGCTTAAGCAACCGATTCGCCATGATAACAAAATTTTGTTACCAATAGTAGTACTCGCCTACTAGTATAAATTCTGCTGCTCTTGATTGATTGATTGATTGATTGATTGATTGAGTACTTTATTTATGTAGATTACAATATATACTGGCTTATACACTTATATACAATAGCTTACAATACAGCAAAATTATAGATGAATTTACATAATATAGACTAGGAAAATAACTATTGAACTGTATATGATATGAAAAAGCAATTTGTAATATAATAACTATAGATAATAATCATATTGTTATGCATCTACATAAATTGGCGGAGCTTTGGACATATCAATGTCCATTCTTTGGGAAGAATATTAAAATATCCTCCCCACTAACTCTCTACCAAAACGTTAATTTCGTTATTTAAACTAAGGATTTATTTATTAATGGAAATAG
Source organism: Nilaparvata lugens (assembly GCF_014356525.2). Lineage (NCBI taxonomy): Eukaryota > Metazoa > Arthropoda > Insecta > Hemiptera > Delphacidae > Nilaparvata > Nilaparvata lugens. The sequence continues at coordinate 92,506,002 of NC_052505.1, forward strand.
AAATCATCTTTAAAATAGTTCGGATTACCGTATTTCAAGATATCTCTAACAAGCTTGACTATTCGAAAAAGCCTCTGATCGGGAAGCTTCAATGTTGAACTAGCAATGTGGGCTGGGGTGATATGATCATGGCGTTGGAGAGAGTAGACGAAACGTAGACAATAATTTTGGCAACGCTGTAGTTTATCATTCAGAGTGACTTGCATATCGTTAAGAACAGAATTACAATACATTAAATGTGGGAAGATGAGAGATTGAACCAATAATAATTAATTGTTTCTAGGGAGGATATCGTGCATTTTCTTCAATACATGCATGCTGAGAATACCTTTTTACAAGTTTTGTTCACTTGTTCTGACCAGTCAAGAGTATTATTCATAATAATGCCTAAATTTTTAACTGAGCTACAGTAAGGAATGTCATTACCGTCTACACTAATTTTGTGAATCGATTCAAGGTCAATAGTGTTTATAAGACGAGAATATCCAATTATAATGGGTTGTGTTTTGATGGATTAAGCTTAAGGCCATTTTTCTTTGTCCATTCCACTATCGAATTGATATCCTGATTCATTATTCCAACTGTTTCATTAATTTTTGTTATGGGACAGCTTAAATAGATTTGAAGGTCGTCTGCATAAGTATGGAAACTGGAGAATTTGATAATGGAAGAAAGGTCATTAGCATACAAAGTGAAGAGGAGAGGGCCTAAAATTGAACCTTGTGGTACTCCATGCATAACGTTTTTCCAAGTTGACTTTTTGTCACCGACAGATACGTTGTGACTGAAACCAAGAATAGCCAACTTATTCAGAAGGACTGTATGATCAACAGTATCGAATGCTTTAGAAAAATCAAATAGGGTGAGGATGGTGCATTTTCTTTGGTCCATAGCTAACCTTATATCATCAGTGACACGAAGCAGAGCTGTCTCAGTTGAATGGAATTTTCTAAAGCCTGATTGAAAGTTATGAAGCTTACTATTGTTGTCTAGAAATTTTACAACTTGAGCATGAATGAGTCTTTCTAGCACTTTGGACAATGCAGGTAAAATACTGATTGGTCTAAAATCCTCAACTTTATTGGGTGATGGAACTTTATTTAGAGGGCGAACCAGAGCAAACTTCCAGTTTTCAGGGAAAATGCCTTCTTCAAGTGACTTGTTGAAAATGTATGTAATGGTTGGTAAAACAGCAAATAACATCTTCTTGATAAATTTAATAGGAATTTTGTCTACACCCGTAGCATTACTATGAATACGTTGAATTGCTCTGAAAGTGTCTTCTTCTGAGATTGGATGGAAATGAAATTGATCAGTGATTGGTAAATCTAAGTTTGTAACCTGCTCTTCAAGATCATCTATATGATTAGCAATGACAACTTCGTCGCGTTGGTTAGAGTGTGAAACGAAATGGTCATTTATATTATTCAATGGTAAGTCAATTTGTGGATTCGATTTCTGTTTGCCAAGCCCGAATTCTTTTATTCCCTGCCAAAGTGATTTAGAGTCTTGTCTATTGTTTGTCATAAACGAATTCAAGTACCTAATCTTTGAGTTCCGTAATTCCTGTTTCACCCTATTTCTAAGGCTCCTATACTTTATCAAACTGTCCAAGTCAAATGTCTTTTTAAATTTTCTATGTGCTTTGTCTCTACGTCCCATCATCTCAAGTATGTCTTCAGTCATCCACGGTACTCGTCGTTTTCTATTAATCCTCCTTGTCACATAAGGTGCATGTTTGTCATACAAAGTCAAAGTCCAATTCTCGAAAGTCTTGACCATGTCATCAACTGAGGGTAATGCTTCAATTTGATGCCATGGAGTCTGAGCCACATCAGTCAGGAAGGCGGCTTCATCAAAGTTTTTGAAGTCTCTATAAGTGATAATTTTCTGTTCTGGCTTGGGTATCTTATGGGAAAGTACACAGTAGATCAAATCATGTCTAGAAATAGCTGGGACTGAGATTTGGCCTGCTTGAACAACCTCATTGGGATCACTAACAATGAGAAGGTCAATGAGTGTGTCTGATTCATTAGTATGATGAGTTGGATCGAGGGGTAAAATAGTCATGTTTAGGCATTGGAAAATAGTAGTCAGTTGAAAGTAGTCAAAGTTACGATTCGTCATGTTCAAGTCGGTGTTCATATCCCCCATAACTAGTATACGGTTATAACAAGGCATAAGAGAAAGCAAGGCATTTTCGAAATCTGTGAAATGACCTATTTTGGTGGGCGATAACAGATACCAACGAGTAATTTATCATTACTAGATAAGGATAATTCAAGTAGCATAAACTCTGGTCTGGAACAATACTCTTGTTTAGATGTGATTAAAACTTTTGTTTGATACCATCTTCACATAAATTGCTACACCCCCACAAGCTTTATTTAATCTATCATTCGGAAAAGATTATATCCAGGCAATGCAACAAAATTTGATGAAATACTAGGCTTCAAAAATGATTCGGAAATTCCGATTATATTGAAGTCCTGAAAACGGAAGATTGCTCTGAGTTCATCAATGTGGCAACTGAGGGATTGTACGTTAAGGTGAGCAGCCTGGTAAAGGTGCAATATTCCTTACGAAAGCCAATGCTGGCAAATCAGAAATCACCAATCCATACACTGGCGTTGGTCGATATTGGCCTTCATTGGACCAACATGCAGATGCGGCAAAAGGGTGTTCAATAACGACAGGACAAGGACAAGTGTGTCGAGCATGTGTGATCGAACATGTCTTCGAAGAAAAAATACATTCACGCGAAAGGCTTCGAACGATAAACAGCTGTTTGACAGCAGCTTCTAACATAAACAACCAATAAAAATAAATAATACACTTCAATTATGGAAAAATTATTCTTATAGATGTAGACTACTGTTGTCAATCAGTTATGGCATTGATAATATCACATGGTATTTTGCAATGATTGTTTGTTAGATTAGCGTTTTATTAATAGTTCATTTTTGTTGTTTTGGTTTGTAGCCGGATGGGATACTTTTGTTTTTGCTTTCTACTAATATTATTGTTTGTATTATTATCATTTTGCAAAAAAGTTATGGAAAAAAATATCGAAAATGAACTCACAGCTAGCAAGTTCGCTTTGCTAGCTGTGCCAATTCTATTTATTCATTTGAAATGTATTATTCATTTCTATGATTATGTATGTACTGTATATTTCAATTATCATTTTTGTGTAGTTGAGAACTTGATCTTGTGGTAATTATTCATATTAAATAAAAAGACTAAGAAATTGTCAAAAACCACAGATTTATTGATAGTTTGGAAAGACCGGTTTCGGTTGTTACACCATTGCCAATCTCTGATAAACTAAAACTAAATACAAGAGCAGCAGAATTTATACTAGTAGGCGAGTACTGCTATTGGTGAACGGCATGAACGCCTGCCATTGGCCCAGCTAGACAGTCTCCTCCCACTTAACGGTATCGAAAAATGGCGGCTTAAGCAACCGATTCGCCATGATAACAAAATTTTGTTACCAATAGTAGTACTCGCCTACTAGTATAAATTCTGCTGCTCTTGTATTTAGTTTTAGTTTATCAGAGATTGTGCAATGGTGTAACAACCGAAACAGGTCTATCTAACTATCAATAAATCTGTGGTTTTTGACAATTTCTTAGTTTTATTTAATATTATTGTATTATTAATTGGAAATATTTCTAGTGATTTTGTATTTTGGCGAAAAAAAAAGATTTTGATTTGAATAATGCTAATGACGATTACAAATTATAATGATACAAAAATAACTCAACTTCAAATACAGCAGCAAAGAAAAACGAACAACAAAAAAAACGAAGATACAAAAGTCTAACCTCAAAAAACATGTTCATAGCCTTTCGCTGCGATGACACAATAATAACACCTCATCATCACCTGGGCTTAAAATACTTGTGGATTTGCCTTTGAAAATAATAAATAAATGTATGACGACATGTGTGTACACACATGTTCAACACACTTCTCCTGTCGTTAGTGGCCATCCTTAGAGAATTTTAAAATGTAAATTGGTATTTGGTACTGACTTCATGGACTGTTGTGAGTTGGTGGGTGCCATACAGGCGACAGTCCTATCACTGTTCTGATTGGCGGGCGTCGTCTCTGGTTGCCTAGCAACCGTGGCCGACACACTTTTGAATTTCCCGCCATCCGCTTTCGACCGTTTCCCGCCACTTTTCGTCTGAGCAGCGACCGCCGTCTTCCGTTTCCGCTGAGGCCTGATCACTTTCATCTGCAAACATTGAAATTGAAATTTATTTACGAAAGAAAATTAGTTATAAACCCCCATGAACAAAGCATAAATTGTATACCGTAATACATTATACAAACAGTCATAAAGCCAATTGTTTTGTATGGAGCAGAGACATGGGTTTTGACAAAGAAGGATGAGGATCTATTAAATATTTGGGAGCGAAAGGTTTTGAGAAAGATATTTGTCCCTGTACATGATAATGGTAAATGTCGAATACGATCAAATCAAGAGCTGCGTGATCTGTACCAGAAAGTGCAAATTGTTGACGAGATAAAACTGAGGCGTTTGAGTTGGCTGGTACACGTTGAGAGGATGAGTGACTCAAGGATTGTAAAAAAGGTCTTCAGAAATAACCCAGGAGGGAGAAGGCTGAGAGGACGTCCGACAAAGCGTTGGCTGGAGGATGTGGAGGACGACATTAGGAAGCTGGGTGTCAGGGGATGGAGACGTAAGGCTGCCGATAGAGACGAATGGAGAGGCTTTTTTGAAGGAGGTCAAGGCTCTGAATGAGCTGTAGCGCCAAGAAGTAAGTAAGTAATACATTATACAAAACTGTCCTGTAGATTAAATTTCCTTCTGCACTGCTAACGTGCCTACAAAAGAGAAACCTTTAGGCTCAACTCACACTTACGCGACTAAGGTCGAGAAGAGACTCGACTCTAGTTGAGAGCATGTGTTTTCAAATGGTGACACTCAGACCAGTCGATTCTAGTCTCCGCGAAGTCACCATTTGAAAACACATGATCTCGTCTAGAGTCGAGTCTCTTCTCGACCTGAGTCGAGTTAGTGTGAGTTGAGCCTAAAGGTGCGTACAGATATACGCGCCGCGAACATGAGCAATTCACTTTTAATCAGCTGACTATATCTGTATTTTTACAGAAACGGTAAGATACAGATATAAAAAACCTTGGCATCAGCTGATTAAAAGTGAATTGCTCATGTTCGCGGCGCGTATATCTGTACGCACCTTAACATTACTAATATCAATGTAAAAGCCTCAACACTTTGACCATTTATGGGCTATACATCATGGAATGAATTCTGACACTAAAATTCAAAAATGAAGAATATGTGAACCATCAGTATCATACACGCTCAAGAAGAACTTATGCATTTCAGCAACACAGAAGACAATTTTTTGTCTTACCACTTAATATCAGAGAAAGGAGGGGCGGATTTCAAGAACAAGTTGATAAGACATTTAATTTCAATTAGGCCGTATTCATTTCAAGAATTTCTCAATTGATGATTATTATTTATTAGTTATTCTTTAGTTTTATCATGACACTATTTATTGTCTGAATGTAATGATGAATGAAGTACTATTTGATTTGATTTGATATGATATGCATAGTATGCTGTGATGTTTCATTATGATTCTCCTTCTATTTTACTTCAATGGTGGGCCGTCCACTAGAGCCGTTTTCGCCCGAACTAGCATCGACCGAAAACTACCGAACTCAACCGAACGATCCTCCAAAAAAGAAAGGAATAGATGCTCGTCCATTGCAACAGGTTCATAGGGCAGTGCACGGCCGTCTCCAGACGATCAATTTTTCGATCCGAATTGAATGGGATTTTCCGGCTCTATCCGGCCGAACTAACTAGTCGAGCTGAGACAACAAAGTGTTCCTAACCTAAAATTGTTTCACAGTCTTGTTTGTTTTTATTTTTTGAAGTTGTTCTGTGTCATAAAGATGTTCTACAAGCATTGTCTATTTCAATGACGGCTGAAAATTAAACACATCATCATACTCTATAATTGTGTCATAGCGTTCATCCAAAGTCATCAAACAATATCATTTCAAGTTTTTAAGATAAAGTACCACTTCTACTTTTGTTGATATTTAGTTAATAAATGAATATTTAATAATTATTTTTGTATGATGATAAATAAATGAATAAATATATGTGAATTTAAACAGTTATTTTAATGTGTTAGGGAAATTATGAGTTAATCTCTTTTGTTTCTAAAACTAAGAGAAAAAAACTGAATTCAAGTGGAGAAATGTAGAAAATTCTACTGATGTGGAATTAAAATTTATATTGTGATTGTGGAATGTAATAAATAAATAAATAAATAAATGATAATTAATAGGTACTTTCAAGTAGCATAATCTCATCGAAATCCTTTCGATTGATGATATCTTACAGACTTTGTAAGTAAACAAACAAGGAAGAATCAGCTTACCACTTCACATTCTGGCAACCAGCCAACTACTGAACTGAACTGACGAAAACGATTCCAATGGACGACCGTATTCGGCCGAGTTGACGGCCGGCAGATTCGACCGATCCAACGGCCGAACGGATCGGTTGAATACGGTTCCAGTGGACGGTTACCCTACTTCATTGCGGTTCTATTTAAATTTGTGATTCTATTTCTATCTACAAAATGAGATGTCTTGAGAATGACAAATTATGCACGGTTCAAATTTGCAATTAGATTTTATTCCAATATTATGTTCCTCATTTATTGTTAATAACATAAATGTTCGAGATTTACCTGAGACTGCTGGCTGGGAATGACAAGTTTAGGCGCCATCTTCTTGTAGCGAGACTTGTCGGCGGCCACAATTGGCACTGTGCTGTTCACAATCGACTGTTGACAATTGACAATTGGCTGTTGACTGTTGTCCACAATATCCGCCAAATCAGCACTGTACGGCGACGCAGGGATCACTATTGGTACCGGCGAGTCAGCTGTTAGGTTAGAAATTGGTGAAGAATCAGCTGTTAGACTGATTATGGGTGCATCAGCTGTGAGGTTGGTAACCGGCGAATCAGCTGTTAGACTGATTATGGGTGCATCAGCTGTGAGGTTGGTAATCGGCGAATCAGCTGATAGACTGATGATGGGCACATCAGCTGTGAGGTTGGTAATAGGCGAATCAGCTGATAGACTGATTATGGGCGTGTCCGTTGTAAGGTTGGCAATGGATGAATCAGCTGTTAGGTTAGTGATCGGTGTTGTGAGAGCTTCAATGTTGGCATCATTGTCAGAAGGCAATAGGCCATCATTGGATGATGTAGGTAGATTGGTGAGTTGCTCCAGGGCCTGGGAGCCGTTGATTATGAGAGGGAAGTCGTCCAAATCCAACCTGAACAGAACAAAATATTATTCGGTCATACTCAGAATTGAAAACATACATTGATTATGAATAAAGATTAGAAATTAATATATGTAAAAATGAATAAATCAATAATTACTAAATTTGAAACAGCAATTCATGTACAACAGAGTGTATGAATATATTATGTAGGTACCCATTTTAGACTTATTTGTTGTGTATCTGTCATACTCTAAGGGCCGATTCCCTAGCTCGGGATTTAGCCAAGTCCTAGACTTTAAACAGCTGGAGTCAGAAAATTGGCTTTCCAAAACGGGGCATAGTCGCAGCTTTTATAACAGTAGTCGTAGTTTTTATTTTCTCATTTCTATAATTGCAAACGTTTTTCCCTTGACGAAATTAGACATTCCTAAATAATTCAAAATAGCTGAAACTTTACACTATTTTCTCTTTATTTTATTTTGTGTTCAATTTTCTAGTTTTTCGAAATTTCATTCAAACGTGATATTGAATGAAAAAGACTAAGGAATTGTCAAAAAAACCACTGATTTATTGATAATTAGAAAGACCGGTTTCGGTTATTACACCATTGTCAATCTCTGATAAACAGCAGAGATTGTTCATCAGAGATTGACAATGGTGTAATAACCGAAACCGGTCTTTCTAATTATCAATAAATCAGTGGTTTTTTGACAATTTCTTAGTCTTTTTCATTCAATATGAATAATTACCACAATATCAACTTCTCAACTACACAAAAAGCAAACTTGATATGACAATGATGCGACTACACCCCGTTTTGGAAAATCAATTTTCTGACTCCAGCTGTTTAAAGTCTAGGACTTAGCTAAATCCCGAGCTCGGAAACCGGCCCTAAATGAATATTATATAAAAGCGAAATAGCACTGATTCATTCACTCACTCACTCATTCATAATCAACAGAACTAAAAATCTACTGGACTAAATACGTTAAAATTTGGCAGGTTTGTTCAGTTGGCCATCTAAAGGGGCACTAAGAACGGATTTGAAAACAATTTCAAAGATACGCCCAGAATCTGCGTTTTCTCGGCATTTTCAAGAACTAATTGGCAAAATATTTCTAACTTGATACACAGGCTCAGCTGAGGTATAAAAATGTTGTATTGGAGGTTAAGTTCCGCCTGAAGTTGAGACGCAGGAGTGACTAAAAAACTTAGCTATTATTTGAAATATTAAAAGCGGTAGTGACTACTAAAATGGAAAAACAAGGCTGAAATTTGACAGATTTACAAAAAGACAACATCTAATAGCTACCAAGAGACAAAACCTATGATCAAATTAAAAATGAACAAAATAAGAACCCTACAAATTTGACAGATTTTGAAAGAAATGACAAGCATATAAAGAAAATACTTAATGTTGAAAAGAAAGTTTTACAGATTTACAAGGAACTAATAACGAGCAGCGTAGAAATATCAAAAACCTAACCTAAAATGAGAAAATTAAAAAAGTGATAACAATAGCATAACGAGCAAATTTGTAGATTTACAACCAATCTACAAACAAGTGATGACAACTAAAGACTAAAACCCCAACCGAAAGTATAACACATCTACAAACGAGTGATTACTAGGCAACTAAGACACACCCATCGATATCAGGTTGACCGGGACACACATCGGCAACTTTGCTCGGCAACTTTTTAGTTGCGGCCGGCTTCCGGGGGCGTCGTTTGCCGGGCCTAATCTGCTTGGGTCTGGCAAACAGCTGTTCAGTCTGCTCGTCGCCATCAGCTGATAGTTGCTCTGCCAACAGCTGATTGGGCAAATCGAGCAATTCGTCAGCTGTTGTGGTCGCGGTCGCGTCAGTAGTTATCGTCCTGTCAAAACCAACCGAGCTCAACTATTACTATAAATAAACCGAGCTCAACTATACTCAAAAGCTACAGAAGCCCCACATCTTTCTATAATACAAATCTCAGCTGAATATGTTTCAAAGATAATCTACAACATTTCATCAAAATCTGGCAAAAATCAACAAGGCTACAAGTAAAATTTCTAACATTTCACATAAATCTTTCAACAAGTAACAAGACTACAAGTCAAATTTCAGTCACAAATGTTTTAAATACAATCCAACATTTTCATCAAAATCTATCAAGAGAAGAGAGGCTGAAAGTTTTCAATCTATTAAACACTTTAAATTTAGTGTACAAGTATGTTAGATGTTTTCTTTGAAACCTGTCAACAAGAAAAATGGCCAAACAATACAGATTTGATCCACACAAAATTTGAAGGTGATCGCTCTGAACAAGATACACTTTTAAATATAAATAATTGACAAGAAGTTATAATTTACAACAATACATGATGATACACACTGAATATGAAATAAGTCAGGACCTTAGAGAAAAGATAGCATAAAAAGATATCCAATGATATACAGAGTTGTGCAGAGGAAACGCATGTTTTTCGAACAGCCAGTACTCGTCAACGGGAGAGGGTATTGCCCTGGAACGAATGTTGGCAGACGACCCATACTATGCCATTTCAGTTGCTATGAGCGTTTGAACGTACAACATCGTGTGTTCGCTGTTGAGCAGTTTTTTAGAAACAATGAATCTGTAGTCACAGTGCAGCGCTTTTTCGTCAATATTTTAGAGTTGAGGGTCGAGGTGCAATGCCCGATCGAAATACTGTACTCCGATGGACTGCAGCGTTTAGGAATACTAGTTCTGTGATGAAAAAGAAACACCTGGTCTTTCCCGTTCAGTTCGTACTCTTGAAAATGTAGACCGAGTCAGTGTCGTCGAGTCGATCAAACGCTGCAGCCCATCGGAGTACAGTATTTCGATCGGGCATTGCACCTCGACCCTCAACTCTACAATATTGACGAAAAAGCGTTGCATTGTGACTAAAAATTCATTGTTTCTAAAAAACTGCTTAACAGCGAACACACGATGGCATACAATCAAACGCTCATAGCAACTGAAATGGCATAGTATGGGTCGTCTGCCAACATTCGTTCCAGGGCAATACCCTCTCCCGTTGACGGGTACTGGCTGTTCGAAAAACATGCGTTTCCTCTGTACAACCCTGTAGATCGTTTATGTTCCAATTTTCATGCCAATTTTTTGTTATCTCAAGCCGATTACTGTCGATTATTACTTTTGGCCGAGTAAGAGTGTAAGAACGGGTCAGTAAGAGAGACTACCAGCCTCACATAGCTTTACGAAAAATAACTATGTGGACTATCAGCTTGAGATAATAGTGAAATTTGGAACATAAACGACCTATACCATAGAATAAAAATACCATAGAATTATCATATATAATCTTATATATATAATCTCCAAGATTGTTTTATTCCACGCCAATAGCATGAACTATTTTCTTTTGCTATATTTTCTCTATGGTCAGGACAATTAAAAGAAGTGCTATTTAGAGGCGCAGAACAGAATAATATGTGAATGTGATGTTGTGATGGGGGGGGGGCAATATTTTAGCAGGGAATAATGTGGAGTTGCTAAGTAGACACTTCTTGCAAGACAACACTAGAGCAGTTTCACATTTGAATATGAACATGAAATAGTAAACAAAATGTTGTGAAAGATAATAAATGAACTCACATTCTACTCTCACTCATTACCCATTTCCACAATAATTACTGATTCCTCGACGACACGACAGGAAGATCTCCGATTGGCTGATTAAGTTGACATATCAACCAATCGGAGAGCTTGCTGTACTGTCGAGGTATCGTTGAGTGTGAAAACTGTCATTTACCCAACTCATTTGTTGCCTGCACTAATATAGTATGTGGCAGATTAGATTGCTTATTTGCTAACTCAATAATCAAAATACATGTACAAATATAACTTTCAGAGCTAAACAGAAAATAGCTTTTAATATTTCCTCATAGCATTACGGTTGTCTTATGTATGGTGCTGTGGTATTTTTACATAGTGAAAAACACAAATAGAGACCATTTCTAACGATGTTTTTCATCTCTTCATAGCGTACAAACGATTCGGAGCTGTTAAAGGATGAAAAAACAGGATGTTAAAGGATGGAGTTATCTTCTTTGTCTAATGACAAACAAGCATAGCAAACCAATGTTTATCGAGTGCTAACTTCAAAACTTGACACACTATTTTGATGCTTTGAACAACGACATGCAGTCATTTATTTATGTAAATAAACAATTTTGTTCACGTACTGACTGGAGTAACTATTTGTTGCTTTGAACAACGACATGCAGTCATTTATTTATGTAAATAAACAATTTTGTTTTTGTTTACTTACAGACTGGAGTCCTTTCGGACGACAAGCGTCCACTTTCAACAGTCAAAATGTCAACTGTTGAAAATGGACGCTTGCCGCCCGTAAGTATTCCAATCAGTAATGAATAAAATAGTAAATTTACATTAATAGATGACTGCATGTCGTTGTTTAAAACATCAAAATAGTGTGTTGTTACATCGCAGTTCGGAATGGATCGATGAAAAATCATCTTTAAAACGTCTTCTTCTTCTATCCAACGCCCGTCCTTGACTGTTCAGCCGTAAGAAGCCTTGCCGTCCAGTACAAGGTCTATAAATACAGGTCATGACACTCGTGTTCCTTATGGAGCGGCCATTAAGTGGGGTCTTTATGGCGGTACATTTGAAATATTCCAATCTGCTCATAACAAAATCATGCATTATGCTTTTTAAAAACAATATTCTGGCTCAGATAATATGTAAATTCAGGTTCTCGATTTTTTAAGAATAAAATTTCAATAATAAATGGATCAATAATTCACTTTTTATCATCAAAAATTGTTCTTATTCTTGTAACTTGTTATGATTCATAAGGCATTGGGACAAAAGGCAAACCTCAAAAAGAGTTTGAAGTTCCCAATCTAAAAATCAACAATTCAGTTCCTAGTTGGAATCTAAATATTAGATTATTCTGTGGGAAGAATTTTTTTACAATTCAAAGCCAAGCAACATTCCTTGAACAATATAACAAAATGAACACATCATGTTGTTTCAATCTATAATGATAACAGCTGATAAATTTGAAAATTGGTGAACTAGAACCCCATAATATGGCAATTTTGCAATGCATCACGGGATTGTGTCATGACCTGTATTTATAGACCTTGGTCCAGTAGAGCCTTGCTATCTTTAAAACTTAAATCTCACTATAGATATGGGGTTTTTATGAGAAAATAAATGGCTTTACTAGTTGAACTTACTGATCGTTGACTTGCTGGTCGGGTGTCTGTTGAGATGCGGATTGCACATCGTTCAAGAGCAAAGAGGCGGCGTACTCGTTTGGATCGATCTCGTGTATCACGGGTCCAGTCGGCGATCGAGACACTTCTGACAGGCTCTGAAATTGACAACAAAATTCATTTCTATAATCACATTTATCGCTAGTGATAAATCGTATTAACAACAACAATCATTACATCCATTGCTATAGGTAAACAAGATAATATAATTGTACGCTGTATAAGCTTGTCAAAGGAACAGATCTTAGTGGAGCAACAAAGAGGGTATCAGAGGAGGTAGCTGAGAGTGTTGTTAAGTGATGCATGTATTCAAATAAGTTATAGTGAAGTCCACGTTATAATGGCAGTTTTTAATTAGCAATAGTATTGCTACCCTTGTCTATCATTCAACAAAGCGGATAGCGATATCTCTTTCTCGCTTTGCTCTGTTGCCAGCTCATATTTTAACAATATAGAATTAATAATTAACTAACGAAATATTTCAACTTAATAATGAAAATTCATTATGAAATTATTTAAGATTATAATTTCATGCTTAATAGAATATAATTGATTATTTCAAACGAAAATGGACAGTTAATATTATTACATCAATAAACCTGTATCAGCTCTACTGTCTATAGAAGGCATTGACTGGACAGAGGATCGGCCACGTTCTTCTCCTATCTTTATCCACTACCATTATAACGTGGACCTCACCATAGATCATATTGGAGCAGCGGATGTAGAGTGTAACAAAAAAGTAACTGTGTTGAAAAAGTAATGCATGTATTTAAATAGTTTAGCACATATTGGAACAGCGAAAGTAGAGTGTATTGGAGAAGGTAACTGAGGGTTAAAAAGTAATCCCCTTGTATTCAAATGTGTCAGGAATAAATTGGAGCGTCGAAGGTAGGGTAGAAGGTAGCGGAGACATTTAGATACATGCATTAGTTAAACACCCTCAGCTGTCTTCTCTGATACATTTTCTGAGAAGATGTGAATGTGATATTGTGGTGAAATTCATACTGAATAAAACGACTTGATATTTAAATCCACTAAATCTGTGGTTGGACAATATCAAGTGCCGGTTGTACAACAGCCAGTTAAATTTTAACCATGATTAATTCCACGAGAACCAATCAGAGAAGCCGTCTTTTATAAAACGTCTTCTTTGATTAGTTGTTCACATCTCTATGAAATTAATCACAGTTGAAATTTAACCGGCTGTTGTGCAACCGGGCCCTAGACTTTTTATTCTCTAAAACACTCTTACCTTCGCCGTTTCACTCTGTTTTTACCTCAAATATTTATATCAAGATTCACTTTAAACTGTCAGAATTGTTAGAATGATATTCTTGGTGCTATTTATAATGCTGACAGTGAATCTCACTAGACGTTTTAAAACGAATTGACCTTGACCTGATTAAAAAAAAATATTTATCTTGGAAAAGAGCTTTTTTATTACACAAATGACTAAGAAAATGCTATGAAAATACAAAAAGAAATGTTCAATATGACCTCCATATAATAATACAACTAATGGTGTAAAGTTGTGTACATCTTGAGCACACCATTGAAATAAATTACAATACATACTATACAGAACTCAAATTTTTAAAAAATCGGTCAAGTCATTTTCGAGAAAACCGTGAAAAACATGGTTTTTTAGTGATTATCCGCCATTTTTCTCAAGAATATTACGGAGCTCCTGCAATTTCCCTAGAAATGAGACTCATGTCAGTTGATGGGGCTTGTAAATATCTATCGATGGTATAAATTTGAAGAAAATCATTAGAGACGTTTTCGAGAAAACCGTGAAAAACATGGTTTTTTAGCCATTATCCGCCATTTTGAATTGAGTTTTATTGAATTTCTTGTTGTCGGATCCTCATGGTATAAGGACCTAAGTTTAAAATTTCAAGTCAATCGGTTGATTAGGAATGGAGTTATCGTGTTCACAGACACACACACCCACAGACCAACACCCAAAAAACATTTTTTTGGACTCAGGGGACCTTGAAACGTATAGAAAACATGAAATTTGGGTACCTAAATTTTTTTGGAAAGCAATACTTTCCTTTCCTTACCTATGGTAATAGGGCAAGGAAAGTAAAAAGTGTATCAAAGGAGGTAGCTGAGAGTGTTAAAAAGTAAAGCATGTATTCGAATATGTTAGATCATATTGGAGCAGCGGAGGTATAGTGAGGTCCACGTTATAATGACAGTATTTCATCAACTTTGGTTTTGCTATCCTTGTCTATCATTCGACAATGCAGTTGATGCTATCCTTTTCTAGGTCCTTAACGATGACAATTATGTTTTTGACAGTGTAGAAATTTAATTAATTGATGCTGAGAATCGGCATCGCTATTCTTCTATCTTTATCCACTGCCATTATAACGTGGACCACACTATAGGGTGTATCAGGAAAAGTAACTGTGTTAATATTTAACATGATATTATTAGAATGATAATAATTTATCTTGGTGCTATTTATAATACAGAGAGCTGACAGGGAATCTCACTAGACGTTTCAAAAAGAATTTATTCATCTTGGAAAAGAGTTTTTTATTACACAAATAACTAACAAAATGCTATGAAAATGCAAATTACCTTCATATAAGAATACAACACAGTTGTGTACATCTTTAACACACCATTGAAATAAATTACATACTCTTAAAAAGTATTAAAAGTAATAAATATAACTCAAATTCTTATAAAATGCATTATCACAACACATAAACTTGAAACTTTAATCATGAAAACTTGAAACTTGATTATTGATAGACTGGGAAACAGAATTGTAGTCACCCAATAGATTAAAATAATAATTCTTAGAATATTGATTACCTTTTAATAGTCTACCAAAAATTATGCAATCATAAATTTGAATACTTTATAATAAATATAGCAAAATTTCCATTTTTCTATCCATAGTCTGTAACATTAAGTGATTAATCTGATGTAAAATGTCAATATTACTAATAAACATTTACTTTACTATATAAATTATTGTCTTTTCTTTATCATAGTGTATCTATGATAAAAGTTCAAATATCTTGAACTCTTTCTCTATACTCATAGTCTTAGTCATAATCATTTCTCTATATACATAGTCTTGTGTATGTTGGAGCAAGTTCAAATTATTGTAGTTGGAGTAATGCTGAAATGTTGACAAAAGGTTTATCTGATTATTGTATGTGTGAGAAATTCATAATATTCAACTCTATCTCCTCCTATTTTAATAATAATTATTAAACGAAAATCCAAATTAAATGCTGTAATTCACCCAGAAGACTACTACTACTACTGCAAATATTGACAACAGGGTAAACAGCTAATTTGGATTTTCGTTTAATAATAACTATTAATTCATTACTTCTTTCCTGTATAGGGCTACTTGTAATATAAATATAAAGAGAATAAATAAAAATCTCAGTACCCTTTTTTTAAAATATTTTGTCACTAATACTAGGGAATCAAAACCTCCGACTCACAATCTACACATTAAAATATTTAAAAAAAAGGGTACTGAGATTTTTATTTATTCTCTTTATATTAATTCATTAGCATTTGAATAATTGCAATTTCTCAGTAATTTCCATCTCTTCCTATTTTCTAGTAATGATCAAGACGTGGACATAAATTATTTGACATAATATTTTGAAAAATAGAATTCGACCAACCATTCTGTGATACAAATCTCCAACTTGTGACTCATGAATTGTTGAATTGGCAATTCATCAATTAAATTCATGGATTGTTACGGTAAAGCTGCGTTTACATTGATTGGTCAAGTCTACTTGAATTCCAGTTTTTTAACGTTTGAGTTGAACTGGTTTTAACAACTTGAAGTCAAGTAAACGTTAAAAAAACTTGAATTCAAGTAAACTTGTTATCAAGTTTTCATAACCTCAAAAGTGTATAATTATCAAGTTAAAAAATCTAATTAATATCAAAGTTTTCTTCTTACTTTTCATACTTTTCTTGCATCGTACTTTTCTATCTAGTTGTTTCTATACATTCTACATTGACTGACAACTGTTTTTATCTCATTTTCCCATTTGTAGTTTGCATTGTTCCCTCAAGATTCAAGTTGAATCCCAAGTTCAAAATCTACTTGATTGAACAAAGCTTGAAGAAGGGTCTACATTGATATACTGGATTCAAGTTTTCAAGTTTCTGTTCTTGTAAACTTGACTTCAAGTTTCAAAAATACTGTACATTCATCTAACACAGACGTTAAGAAAACCTGAATTCAAGAAACTTGACTGATGTAACTCCCCTTAAAAGTTTATAACTATTTAGGCTCAACTCACACTTACGCAACTCAGGTCGAGAAGAGACTCGACTCTAGTCGATAGCATGTGTTTTCAAATGGTGACGTCTCGGAGACTAGAATCGACTGGTCTGAGTGCCACCATTTGGAAACACATGCTCTCGACCAGAGTCGAGTCTCTTCTCGACCTGAGTCGCGTAAGTGTGAGTTGAGCCTAAGAGCAGAATCATTTCAACAGGAAGCGAAATCCTTTTGTTGTTTTTCAATGTTAATGAACTGTCAACTTGGCAAATGAAATTCAATATTTATAGTAGATAAGCCTATACAGTAGTTTCATTTGCGCAATTTTTCACAACCTACAAAAAAATACAGTAACTCTCCAGTTACTAGTTGTAACGGAAGGGAAGCTTTAATATTGTGCAGCAACTAATCTGATTGATTTTATTCATATGCATGACATATAGAATTCGAGCAACTATTAACTGCTACAATAAACTAAGACTAACTCGTGATTCATGAATAATTGGTGAGTCATCAACTGAATACATGAATTTGTGGATTGTTTCGGTAAAAGTTAATAGTTATTTAGAGTTTATAGTTAATAGTTATTTTGTTTCATTGATTTCATGAATTGGTTGATAGCTGTTTACAGCACAATCATTTTAGTAGGAAGCAAAGTGCTGTTCTTGGGTTTTTATGTTGATAAACTGTCAACTCTACAAATAAAATCTAATATTTTTCAAAGTAGATAAGCAAGTAGTTGAATTTACGCTGATAGAGATGTGTCATTAAGGCTCTTACTGGAATTTGTCTGTGTGCCTTCCTATGGATGTATTGAATAAATAAATAAGAACAAAAAACTGGTTGCTACAACGCTACCAACCTAACCAAATCTGACCTAACCTAAAATAAGAACAAAAAACTGGTTGATGCAATTTACCTGATTGTTTTTATTCAACTGATTGCTAGGAACTGAGTGATCTTGCAGCATCAAAGGCAGGCCTCGCCGCTTCACGCTGAATCCATTCGACGGATGCTGCACCACGGTCAATAGGAACTGGATCAACTGAGAACAAGAAAATTGTAAAAATATTAAATCTACGGCAATGTCACAACGTAACACACATTTTTGTCATAGTCATTCAATTTCAGCTGTTTTACATCCATGAAATCAAGCCTGTAAACAGCTGATTGTAGAACAAATAAACATATGATTCTCATTACAGCATACTATACTGTAATAAAATCATATGTTTTATTTACAGTCGAGTATGTTTCCTACTTCCGAATTGGGAACAGCAAAACTGGTACGAGAAACCGTCTTTTAACGCTCCAGGTGGAAGTTTTGTCAAACTTGTAAACTGGGTTATGTTTATAGAATACGTGTAGTAACTTCAGCACAAGCAGGTAATATTTTATATTCCCCAATTATTCTTTATTAGATTATGACAAAAAATATTGTACGTTACGCTCAACTCTCACTTAGGCGACTCAGGTCGAGAAGAGACTCGACTCTAGTCGAGAGCATGTGTTTCCAAATGGTGATGTCGCGGAGACTAGAATCGACTGGTCTGAGTGTCACCATTTGGAAACACATGCTCTCGATTAGAGTCGAGTCTCTTCTCGACCTGAGTCGCTTAAGTGTGAGTTGAGCCTTACTTGGACGTGAATTTCTCTTGCAGGGCTCGAATGAAATTCTAGTCTCGGCTAACGCCTCGACTAGAAACATCATTCTTGCCCTGCAAACGGGCCCTTCTAGTGACATAAAACACTATTATTGAAAATCAAAATTGATTCTAATTTCGGAAGTACAGTTTGTGTGATGTATTGTTTATAAACTAGTCTTATATTCACTCTGGTTGTACGTATTTCTTATTCCAAATAAGTAAATTTCAATCTAATTTTGAATAAAAATTTCAATCTGATTTGCAATAGAATGAAAGTTACCTTGTTGACAATCTGCTGTTGTTTGATATGCTTCTGGCGCATGATGGCCACCTCGCGCCAGAGGGCTTCGTTCTCCATCTTGAGCTGATTGAAGCGCGAGTCGACCGAGTCCTGTCGGGACTTCATGCGCTTCACGTCCAGCAACAGCTGACTCACCAGCATCGGGTCGGGTGAAGCGCTCACGGCTCCTCCACCACTTCCCCCGCCCGCCGTTCCGCCGCGTGCGTTCATCTGCGCAAACACACATCTATTAAATTACATATTAAACAATAAATTGGACAGCATCTGAATAATAATAATGATAATAAATATTTGTATTGCATAAAAAGCTGTACAATAATTACAGATATGGCAAACGTCAATTATAAAAACAAATAAAATACATGAAAATGATCAATGTCACAAAGTACAAAACACAAAAGTACAATAAGTTATCAACCACATCTATTAATTGATAAGTACACAATAAAAAAAGTTGGGAGGTTGGCTAATCAAAATAATTTAGGTATTCCATGACATCTATTTGGCTATTCATCTACTCCAAAACTATAACTGAATTGTGTTTCTCGGTTGAGTCAAAAGCTTAAATTTAAACCCCACCCCAGTCGAGGGTTTAAAATCACGCTGTTCCAAGTTCTGGACTTGACAATTTTTGATAAACAATCAACTCGGAAAGAGACGAGAATCTAATTTAAGTCCTGGACTTATAAGCCCTTCACTCAGAAAGCGAAATTATAAACTACAGAGTCTAATGTGATCTCTAAACTCCAGGGTCTAGTTAAGCCCTCAACAACGCCCGTGTACAGACGTGCGAATGCAAGCCCATAGCCACTATGCTATGCTCACCAGAGGCAAACGCTCGTATGTACACCGCTTAAACTTTAACAAATAAGTTTTCATTGGGGTGATTACAAATGAAATAGACAACTTCAATAGCCTGTACAGAATTAAACTGGTGTATTTCAACATAGTAAGTGATATAGGTTTGTAGGGAATTTCTTAAAGTTTATGTTGGTAGAACTGTTGCTGGCTATTGTTGGCTGCTCCGTGTTACAACAGCCAGTTTAGTTTAGCAATATGGCCGCTACTCAAGTGGAGAAAGCTTATTGTGTTCTTGAATTAGCCAAAACAAACTCTGTTACTGTTGTGCAGCGTCATTTCAGAACAAAATACGGTAAACCACCACCAACAAGGCTACCAATTTATGACTGGTATGAACGTTTTGAAAGCAGTGGATGTGTGCGTAAGAAGAAAAGTACTGGAAGAAAAAATTACAGAAGAAAAGATTGATAGTGTTCGTAATGTTTTTGTACGAAGTACAGGAAAATCGACTAGATCAGCGAGTTTAGAATTGCAAATTCCTCAACCTACTGTGTGGAAAATTCTGCGGAAACGTTTGAAAATGACACCTTATAAATTGCAGTTAGTACAAAGTTTAAATGACAATGATAAAGTTGTACGTAAAAATTTTTGTCAAGAGATGCAACATTGTCTTGAAAATGACGACACATTGTTTAATCGCCTAATTTTCAGTGATGAATGCACTTTTCACATTAGTGGAAAAGTTAACAGACATAATGTACGAGTATGGGGAACAGAAAACCCAAGAGAGACTGTACAGCATATACGCGATTCTCCTAAAGTGAACGTGTTTTGCGCTTTATCTTGTGAAAAGGTTTACGGGCCTTTCTTCTTCCAAGAACCATCAGTAACCGGAAGAATTTATCTGGACATGTTAACCGAATGGTTAATGCCTCAACTCCATGAAGATAGTTGTAACTTCATTTTTGTACAAGATGGAGCTCCGCCTCACTGGTACTCAGGTACTCAGACGTCAGAGGGTATCTGGATGAACATCTTCCTAGACGATGGATCGGCCGTGCAAGTAAGGAAAACGTTGTGTTTCAGCCGTGGCCACCTCGTAGTCCGGATCTAACGCCCTGCGACTTTTTCTTGTGGGGCTATGTTAAAGACAGAGTTTTCGTACCACCGCTTCCTGTTGATATCGATGATCTTAAACAACGAATCACAAATGCTCTTGCTACAGTTAACCGTGAGATGCTTAGTCGTGTGTGGTCAGAATTTGACTACCGTGTTGATATCTGACGTGTTGCAAATGGTGCACACATTGAACATCTGTAAATTTTCAATAAAAACTTCAAGAATTCTTCTATGTAATCATGTAAGTAATGATCTAAACTTTTAAATAATAAATTCTCTACAAGCTATTCAAACTGTCTATTTCATTTGTAATCACCCGGTATTTGTATCATGTTTATTATATCATTGTATCGTGTTTGTGGGCTGTTAGTGGATGGAGATAAGATTGAAATAGGAAAAGAATGATTGGTTTTGATGTGGACTGAACCAAAAGAAGTGCAGCTTTATCACCAATGTCCTTAGTGTTGAGTACCCTACATACAAACCTTTCGCTTGATATTCTGGAGTAAATTGGGATTATTCTTCTGGAAACACGGATGATAAAACTCTATTACAACGTCTTCCATTTTGGCGCAGCCAGATTCCAGTGATAAGTTCTTGTGGAAGCCATCTGCAACAAAGAATGAATAAAATTGGACATTGCTAAAAAATGATTTAATCACGATGAAATATGTCTAATTAGGCCTATAACATTAAATTACAATAAGAGTTGAATTTAATGATAAGTAAGTAGCTTACTGGAGACAGTAGTTACCCAGAGTGTAAAGGATTACTCCGTTGAGAGGTTTCTACTGTATTTTAAACAGCTTGTTCTATATTTTGTCGAATAACAACTAATTAAATTGAAAGAATAAGACGTCGATGTTGTCAATACCACTATATTTGTTCAATAATTAATTCACATTACAGAACCAGGTTTCATGGTAATACCTACCACATCTTCAGCTGAACTGAAGAACACCTACCACAGTTCAGCTGAAGATATGGTAGGTGTTACCATGAAACCTGGTTCTGTAATGTGAATTAATTATTGAACAAATGCCTATAGTGGTATTGACAATATCAAAGTCTTATTCTTTCAATTATGGAGAAATACCACAACACCTCATACCATACAAATTATTATAACTAATGAAATATCCTATTATATTAAGCGAGCAATATCTGTATATATCTGGTTATTTATGTTTTACGGATCTCGAAAACGGCTCTAACGATTTTCGCAAAATTTGGATCATAGTAGCAGTAGGTTTATGATATAAAGATTCGATTGCACTAGGTCTCATTCTTTGGAAAACTTGCTGAACGACATTAAAAGGATAATTCATCCTTGGAAAACAGATGATAATTTCGTCGTCTCTCGATAACAGAGGATGCGTGTGACTGTGTGGGAGAGAGACAGAGTTATTTCCAGCTGTGTAATCATAATCAATCAGCGACAAATTTTATCAAGCTAGACAATTTAATCGATTTGATCAACATAATCTGATTTGTTGACATTACATGATAATCCTCCTAAACTAGAGTATATAATAATTTTCAAAGTTGATCATTATTTGACAATTTCAAGTGATTAGTGAGTGTTATTTTTTTATTTAATTTGGTTTGTATATAATCTAAATTATATTTTTTTGTTTTCAAATGTTTGAACAGAAAATTGGGCTAAAGTGCACGTCCAGTGCCAACATACCTGTCATCAAATTTTTGGTTGGGATCGATTTAGTATGTTATTTTGAGCACAAAATCACAAAAATTAAACGGCGCTCACTATTGTTTTAAAAATAAACTAAGTTCAAAGTAGCAGAGGTAGCAGAGTAGGTTAAATGCATGTAAAATTGTGCTACTTTGAACTTAGTTTATTTAAAAAACAATAGTGAGCGCCGTTTAATTTTTGTGATTTTGTGCTCAAAATAACATACTAAATCGATCCCAACCAAAAATTTGATAATAGGTATGTTGGCACTGGACGTGCACTTACACCGAAAATTGAACCTGAATTCAAGTGTATGGAAGATAACCTATTTCCTGGACTATTTATAGTGCATAAATCAAAACTCGAGAAGAAACAGTTTTGGGCTTTGCCTGTTAGTACTTCCCCAATCATTTTAAAGAATTGTGTTAGGTTTATCAAAAGTCAATAAATAAATAACGAGCGAAGCTCGGTGCCCCGATATTTTGCTATTATTGTAATATGAGCATTGGATTCCTTGCATGCATACTTTAATGCAGTATCCACACTATCGCCGAATGCGTACAATGACGACGAGTGCCAGAGTTTTGATTGGTGGTTTGCCACAGGTTGCCTTTTTCGAGCGAAGACCAGACCAGCAAAGACCAATGAAGGCCAGCGCTGGCAAACCACCCATCCACACTTTTGTCAACCAATTCGTGCTGTTTCCTGTTTTGTCATCTGCTCTTCTGTGTAATTGAGTTGCTATAGGCCTGATTGTTATCGCGTTATTTTTTTATAGTTTTTATTATTGTGTTCCTTTTAGTTGATGTTTTCAGTTTCCATCATTGATCTGTTTAACGGCAAAATCGAACTTATATCATCTATAGCTGGCTACCGCTGGCCTTGATGCTTGATGAGGCATAGACCACATTGCAGTGTGGATGGCATGACCAACGCAGCCAAGCTTACCAGCGACTGGGCCAAAGTGTGGACTAGGCATAATAAATAGGATTTGGCCATAATACTTATATAATATTGGCAAGTTGATTCTACTTGCTATGTGCTTCGAGATAAACTCCTCAAACTTCCACTCTATTCCTTGAGTGAAGAGGAGATCAGTCGTTTTATTTGTCTCTTTGACATACCATCTCGATAGTTTGTATAAATTTTATGAACGTTTAGGTTTTTTAATTTCTATGACATCTATCCAGTTTAAAGACTGGTTATGGATTGAATTGAATTGAATACTGTCCAATTTTGTGAATAGGTTATAAATTATGTATAGCAACTACTTACACATATTCAGCTGTCTAATGAAACTAGCCATATTGTTGTGCTTGTAGTACATCGGTAATAATAATATGGCACAAGACTAATTTCATTTTTAGTATCATGGTTCATTAAACAGAGAAGCAGATCGATCAATAATAATATGGCACAAGACTAATTTCATTTTTAGTATAATGGTTCATGAAACAGAGAAGCAGATCGATCAATAATAATATGGCACAAGACTAATTTCATTTTTAGTATCATGGTTCATGAAACAGAGAAGCAGGTCGATCAATAATAATATGACACAAAATTAATATCATTTTTAGTATCATGGTTCATGAAACAGAGAAGCAGATCGATCAATAATAATATGGCACAAGATTAATTTCATTTTTAGTATCATGGTTCATGAAACAGAGAAGCAGATCGATCAATAATTATATGGCACAAGATTAATTTCATTTTTAGTATCATGGTTCATGAAACAGAGAAGCAGATCGATCAATAATTATATGACACAAGATTAATTTCATTTTTAGTATCATGGTTCATGAAACAGGGAAGCAGATCGATCAATAATTATATGGCACAAGACTAATTTCATTTTTAGTATCATGGTTCATGAAACAGAGAAGCAGATCGATCAATAATAATATGGCACAAAATTGATATCATTTTTAGTATCATAGTTCATTAAAGTCCCATCCGCAATGTAACCGATTTAGTGCCGGTTGCACAACAGCCGGTTAAATTTTAACCGTGATTAATTCCACGAGAACCAATCAAAGATGCTGTCTTTTCAAAAACGCCTTCTCTGATTGGTTCTCGTGAAATTAATCACGGTTAAAATTTAACCGGCTGTTGTGCAACCGGGCCTAAGTCTAAATTACATCACAACATCCTATTGAAGTAAAATAGGCTATATGGGCTTCTGAGTAGAGGTTAACCAAACCTGAACTTAATTCATTTTTAAATGTTCTAAATAATGATAGTATGGTAACTCTTCCGTGTTCACATAGACATCCAGATAATTCAATTTAGACATTTTATCAAGAGATGCCCATATATATTGTGCTCTTACAGAAAAATGAAAAATTGTATTGTTAATTGGCTAGTTATTGATGGAAATCAACTAAATCATAGTATGTAACCTGTCTTATGATGAAATAATTAACCTTCCGGTAGTCGCGCCCTACTCAATAACACGAGCAGTCGCGTGTTGTATTTCGAACAACATCCAATTTTCCAAGTATTATGTAATCTGTTTACTGTCGAAACATATTAATTAATTGTATAATTTCTTTTTCCAACTTCTTGGATTATTTCACGCCTATGAACATTTGGATGATTACCATTTCATAGCCCAATAACGTACATCAAGCAAAGCCATCAATTCTGTATTATTGGTTCGTTTACAGTCCCCGTATACAGTCTTTCCCTATCTTATGCACTGTCGCGACTAAATGGCACTTGATTGCTCGGATGAT
The DNA here is from genome assembly GCF_014356525.2 of Nilaparvata lugens. Taxonomy (NCBI): domain Eukaryota; kingdom Metazoa; phylum Arthropoda; class Insecta; order Hemiptera; family Delphacidae; genus Nilaparvata; species Nilaparvata lugens. The sequence continues at coordinate 92,531,186 of NC_052505.1, forward strand.
ACTGCAACTCAGTGGAGTGATGGGGGAAAGTTTTTGAATGCATAGGTGACTCACTGACACCACCCCATTCAATAGTTTTGTGCAGCAAAAATCTGACACTGTTGTACTTTTTACAACCGCGAGACTTCCGGAATGTTAGATATCTACCTAATAATTCTATGTAAGGTATCCAATTTATTGACAGAATAAGTTCAATTATTGAACCATTGTAGATCAAAATTAAACCATGTAATTGACGTTTAAGAATAGATAAGTAGCCAAGCCTATGTGAGCTATAAAGGCCCCTATAGACGAAAAACTTGGTTGAAAACTTAGTTGGTCATACCCCCGTACATTTAAGCCCACCCAAAGGTTTTGATAAGTCATAAGTTGGCGTCCATGAGTACTAAGACACTACAACTTCCACACACATTTGTAGCACCAACGGGTTGCTACAACTGCCAACCTGTCCACATACGAACAACATATCATCCAACACAGTAAGTTGACAGCTAAGTTGTCAACAACGTCAACCAGGTTGTTCGTCTATAGACCCATCAACAGCTACTACAATACGTTCATTTGACTCTTCAATGAGTACCTATAAGAGTGTGATCCAATAGATTGTTAAAAATATTTTGTTCAATATCGTAAATTATATGACAATCATACATTTCTTCAAGATTCATAATCGTACAGTACAATTCCGTAAAAATTATATTTACAGTACAATTTCCGTAAATATATTATATTTACAGTACATTAATTACATTTTTTGATTATTGTAAGCCTACTGGTGTCTTGCGACGAATTATTGTCACTCATCGTCATCTCAAAAATGTATTATATCAAATTCTTTAGTAGTTGTTTACCTTACAACTAGGTTATTTTGACAACTGCATGGTAGTAGTTTTATTTATAATATTTGAAAGAAGGTAAAAGAATCATGTTAATGAGGTTAGCTATGAAAAATAAAAGATGACTCAATAATTGGCTATATTAACATGAGTTGTAAGATCAATGTGAGAATTTGGTCAAAACTTACCGCTCCCCACGCAATAAGTTCGTCTAATTTGGGGATCATCAACCATATTCCATAGTTTAGCAAGAAATGCTGGAATACTACCTTCGAATTCTGTTATTGAATGCATTTTTATAGATTATCAAACTATCAACACCTTGTGTGAAAAGTAATTGCTTATTAACATTTTCAAAAACCACGGTTACTGGAAATTATTTCCACAGTTCTAAACTATTAAAAAGAGCAAGAATAATAGAGATAAGCTAAATAATTCTTGATTGCCTTTTTAGGTTTACAAATTTTACTGTGATTACTGACTGTGTTTTTCTAACTTCAGTTTCTGTGGTATGATGAGAAACATATGATTGATACAAGACTACCAATAGAACACGTTTTTCGGCATAAAAGTTGACAGTCACGTTTCAAAAAGCGTGAATTTATTTATTCTTGGGAGTTTGTATATTTACATATTGCATTGAACATAATAAAAATATTTTATGTATCAAAACAAACTTTATATTACTCGTTGTGCTCTAGTAAATTAATGTTTCTATATTCTGATAGATAATATAGAGGAATATTACTGTTTTGGGATCTTCATCAATATTTGATAAGGGAATAATATTTTTGAAGATAGAAAATAAGTTGATTTATATTTATTCCATATTTCTCCTCCAAATTCAATTTTTCCCGATTTATATAAGCTATCGACTTTCTGCAACGATTAATACAGTTAAATCGATTTTCTAATATTAAATTGAGGCTCGAAAAAGCCGACAATAATGAGCATCGATGTTGTTATCGATACCATTCAGTCGACTTACTTGACAGATCGACTCTGTAGTCGATTTACTTAACTGATCGACTTTCTAGAATCATCTCATTCGATCAGTGATGCAGTCGAGAATTGATACATAAGATTGTTATAGCCTAATAATATTCTGTTAAATCTAGTTACTGTATACTGTAATAGTATATTTCGCACCTAGGGTCGAAAATGTACGTTTTCCGGCTCGAGATCGCGGTTTTCAAGTTCGAGACGAAGTCGAGAACTTGAAGCGTTCGAGAGCCGGAATATATTTCGCACCTAGGGCCGAAAATGAGACTTTTCTGGCTCGAAATCGGTTTTCAAGTCCGAGGCCGTAGGCCGAGGACTAGAAAAGATTGAGAGCCGGAAAAACATTTTGCCCATGGTGCGAACGTTATTTTTCGCCCACAGAATAAAAACAATATAAATATGAGAATAATTGTTTATTAGGCACTTCCGAAACAAACAGGAAGGTCATAGCTCTAGCAAATCTGAGGTAATCTGAGTATCAGGAAATTGTCCAAGTATTTTTATTTTTTATTCTGATTTGTATAAATAACCTAAAAGATTATGTTCAATTATGTAAGAGGTTGAGTTTATACTTTTTATTCTTCCAAATGACAATAAGATGATATTATTATAAATGTTTTGATTCTTGAATAATAAACACAAATAATGAAAAGTTTTTGATCAGCTGTTTTAGCACACTTGAAATTTGGCCAATCTGAATGTCAACGTCAACAATGCTTGTTGTCGTTGACTTCGGAAGTTTAGGTTAGAAGTTCTATCCTACTCTGAAAAACGAATTTGAATAGTTTATAATATATATCTTATCTGTATTTTATCCATCGAAATAAAATGATAGTATCTTATTGCAGAATACTTATTCAATTCTAGAAGCATAAACTGATTCCGTTTCATAAACCATTTTTTAAACACGTTCACATCAAATCAGAATCAGCTGACTTCAAGGTTATTTTACAGCCCTAGGGCCGTAAAACTTTTACCGGCCTGGTCAGAAAACAATCATAAAACTTTTACCGGCCTCCATATGACGCACGAAAACCAGCTCATTACATCCAAGTGGGGCGAAAAAACATTTTTGCCCGTGTTGCGAACGCTATTTTTCGCCACACCCAAAAAAAAAACTTCCCAATATATAAGAAATTGAAAAATAAATAAAATTCAAACAGCCTATTTTGATAGTTTGAATCTTGGTTATTACAACTTTTACTGTCAATTAATTTCAATATTACTAGTTAATAATTTACAATAGTGACCATATTTTTATACTATTAATATTTCGAATAATTGTTTGAATTTTTATAGCTCGCGCTTTGCGCCCGGTGCAATATCTCATGGATAGATGGATGAATAGAATTTTTTATTACTATTTATTTGAAATAATGTGAAAAAATAAATATAATTGCATATTTCACAGTTTTGCCTCAAAATATATCAAAAAAATTTATTGAAATTTAAATTACGGTAAATAATATAAAAAATAGCTAATAAAAGTCGAAATTCATCGACAAAAAAAATGTCATTGACCGAGATTTGAACCTAGATCAAGATCATGTTGTTATTCACTGAGGTTTGATGTATTACGCCGTTACGCTCTCGGCCATTCCGTATTGTTGAATGAGGGGGCCTGACTAAACACTTAGCCGGTTTGCCGGCATTTCCACAACAAAATATTGCTCTGAAAATAGTTAAATCATAGAGAAAACATTCGAAGATTCAATCTTGAGTGGGCCTAATGTTTTCTCTATATGGTTTAATATTGAATAAAAATTATCTAAAAGTCTTAATAATGAATTACAGAAAAATTACTAGGAATTTTTCAGTCAAGGCTGAGTTTTACCAGTAGGCTTACCTTAAACTTCAGATCTCTGCTGTATTTTCTTATTACCGTATTATTGTTGATTGTATTGCATTAAGAAGTGGAATTCGACAATAAAAAAGAAACAATTATTACTCTACCTCACTTTTAAATATTGATACAATTATTGTACTTTGATTTCAAATTCGATTCTTCACTTTTAAATACTTGCGATATGTACCTTTCTGACAATGGACAATGCAACCAACATTAAGTATATTGTTAAGGCTATGGAGATATCATCGTATTCTATTGTTTGATATCAAAAACACAATAACAAAAATTAAATTATGAAACAGTAATTTATAAAATATATTATAGACATAATACCGCGATTCACGATACATAATTATATAGATTATTACAGTCGTTATGAGATTATCTCTCTATGATTTTTGTGAGATCGGACACGATCAGCTGTTATTCAAGGTCATTTTACAGCCCTAGGGCCGTAAAGTTTTACCGGCCTGGTCGGAAAACAATCACTTTCGGCCTCCATATGACGCACGTAAACCAGCTCATTACATCCAAGTGTGGCGAAAACCTTTTTACTTGTGTCTGATACTATTTACTGTTGGAACCCCGTTGTTTCACTCCTCCGTCTCAAGGCCCAGGAAGCGGGCCACCCCACAGAGGCTGGCGGCTGTCAATAGTGTCGGCTTCGAGGGGCAGCTGAAATACAGTACTATTTACTGTAGCCTGTGTTTCTGTGTTATTGGCTTATTGATAGTAATTAATTACGTGTTTTCTGCTAAATAATATATTTAAATTTCTGTTCTTATTAATATACTTTTATTAAAGCCTATGTTTTTCATTAGACCCAACTCATACAAACGTGGCGTATGGCATGGACATTTTTCACTCCTTTCAATACTAGGTAGATTTAATTGACTATTCACACTTACATCCAAAAGGGGCGAATATAAGGTGCATGCCCCTTGGCCCCCAAAAATATATTCTATATTCGCCACTGCCCTCCAACTTACATAAATCGAGTACATTCGAGTTCCATCCGATAACACGAAAGTTACCTGGTTAAAAATTTTTGTTTATATTATACTGTATAATTATTATCACAAAACATGCATGGGAAAATTGCAAAACGCATCATCAGTGAAACGATAATTTATTACTCTATAAGTAAAAACCTATACTTACAACAGATGGGAAATTGCAAACATACAAGAAGAATTAAAATTGAAAAATGTATACAGCTTCAGTAGATTCTCAATTTGAGAACAGCGTTCAGAAGAACGAGGTTACAGTCATCAGTCTAATCGATAGTATTCCAACCAGTAGATTTTGAATTCGAGAACAGCATTGATAAGTATTAGATCACAGTCCCAATCTACTAGATTAAATTTCAACTAGTATTGAAAGAACGCATATCATCAACTAGTTGATTTTCACTTTGAGAACAGCTTTCAGAAGAAAGAGGTCACAGTCCTCAGAATAATCGATTGTATTCCAACCAGTAGATTTTGAATTCGAGAACAGCATTGATAAGTATTAGATCACAGTCCCAATCTACTAGATTAAATTTCAACTAGATTTGAAAGAATGCATCTCATCAACTATAGTAGATTTAGAACAGCGTTCAGAAGAACGAGATCACAGTCCTCAGTCTAATCGATTCTATTTCAACTAGTAGATTTTGAATTTGAGAACAGCATTGATAAGTATTAGATCACAGTCCTCAATTTACTAGATTGAATTTCAAATAGTATTGAGAGAGCGCATATCATCAACTATAGTACATTTTGACTTTGAACAGCGTTGAGCAGTATTTTCTCAAAAGCAGTTTGTATACTGCTGATAGGAGATGCTGCTCGGAATCCTCAATCCAATCTATTGTATTCCAGCATTTAGAAGATTCTGGTCATAGTCTTGAATCTAATCGATTGAAAGAATGTACATCATCAACTAGTAGATTTTGACTTTAAGAACAGCATTGAGAAGTATCTGTTCAAAGGCAGTTTGTATTTGACTGAGGAGATGTTGCTCGGATCCCGGCTCGCGGAAGGAGAAGCTGACCGTGTTGCCTCGCGATGCCTCGGCGATTGTGATGCGACCCAGCTGCATGAGTAGCGCCAAAACGTCGTCGACCAGCGGCGGAAACGCGACGCAAACGCACACCAGCGACTGCAGTGTCGCCGAGAACAGCTCTGCGCGGTTGGTGCTCGACAGAACTGACAACAAATTCAAATTTTATTTATTCCAATTCACAATATTTACAATTATAAGCAACAAGATGGAAAATGATAAGCTAACAATTTATTATTAAGTACTAATAATTATTGAAAATGATTTTACTTTTATTTATTTATTTATTACATAAATACATACATGGAGACAACAGGTTAAACCCTTATATGTCTCCTTGAAACATTACAACATTCTTCATTCAAAAAATTAGATTTAAAATAAACATAAAGCTGAGAATAAAACAAGAGTAAAATAAAATAAGAACAAAATAAATTATATAACAAAAAAAAGCGTCTTAACAAAAGATTACAAAGATTTACAGATGAACTTCGAATATGTTATAGGTATCATTGAGAAAAGATAGCATAAGAATATATCCCATGGTATAGGTAGTTCATGTTCCAAATTTCAAGCCGATTTTTTGTTAACTCAAGCCGACTACTGGCTATTATTACAGTTTTGTTGGGGTGAGAGTGTAAGAACGGCGAAAAATGACCGTAAGCTTCAAATATGTTCATATCATTGATAAAAGATATCATAAGAAGATATCCCAGGGTATAGGTAGTTCATGTTCCAAATTTCAAGCCGATTTTTTGTTAACTCAAGTCTATTATTATCGACTACTGTCTATTATTACAGTTTTGTTGGGGTGAGAGTGTAAGAACGGCGCAAAATGAGCGTAAGCTTCAAGCCTTAGCTCAACACCTATAGCTCACAAAAACGGTTTAACGAATATGGGCCCTAAAAACAAAATCAAAATCGATTTATGTGAAAAAAATCATGCAGACCAAAAGCCAACTCACTTTTGTTTGTACAGCATGGAGCTTAAAATCATAATATTACCTACAAGAAACGTGATAAATACACGTTTCATCTTTACACATTGGAGATCTAATCGCTTTATCAATGACAATTAAATCCGCGACTAGATTTCTAACTCGCAAATAATATTTCAATAAAATTAAATGGGTTTTGATGTCATGTATGACAATATGATTGACAAGAGATATCATAAGAAGATATCCCATAGGTAGGTAGGTGTATAGGTAGGTCATGTTCCATATTTAAAGCTGATTTTTTGTTGAGATGATACTGTATCATATTGTGATGATACTGTATAATGTGGGGTGATACTGTATCATTAAATCATAAATTTTATGGTGATACCATAGAGAAAAAATAGCATAAGAAGATATCCCTTGATATAGGGCGTTTATGTTCCAAATTTCACTGCTACCTCAAGCCGATTACTGTCGACTAGTGTCTATTATTAAAGTTATGTTGGGTTGAGGTTTAAGAACGGCACAGTATGAGAGACTACCAGCGACATATAACTTCACAAAAAAAAAACTACGTGGATTATCGGCTTGAGTTAATAGTGAAATTTGGAACATAAATGGCCTACACCATGGTATATCTTCTTGTGTTATCTTTTCTCTATGGTTATATTAAGACTAGCATGTGATTTCGGAATAATAAATACTACTTGATGAGAGTATGATACGTCTGCGTCTGCAAGCAGGAGCGAATATCTAATAATTTTATCAATTCATGGAGAAGTGGAAGAAAGGAGTAAGGAAGAAAAATTAGCAACCAATCACTCACACATTCATTTACCTTGAGTATTTTTACTAAGAAATTTCATTAGGTCTCTATATAATCAGGCATAAGACCTCATTTTTTGTCTGAAGGTGCATTTTCGTTTGTGCGTAAATTTCCGCAGTCGACGACGGCAAGCATTGTTGACATTCATATTGTCCAAATTTCAAGTGTGCTAAAACAGCTGATCAAATAACTTTTCATCATTTGTCTTTATTATTAAAGAATTAAACATTTCTAATAATATCAACCTTAGACCAGTTATAGATTAGACACGGCCCCATTGTATATTCATACTGAAAGTCGATGAAGCCAACATCTAACTGCCAAATCCGCCCATCTTGACGTCACAAAAGTTTGTTGTGTAGGTGTTTGTGGTGTTTAACTTACATTGTTGTTATTCAATGCATTGTTGTTAGCTTGGTTGTGACGTCAAGGTGGGCGGATTTGGCAGTTAGATGTTAGCTTCAGAGGCTAGGCTTCCCAGCGTGTCTATTCTATAAATGGTCTAAGATATCAACATATTGCCATTTAAAAGTATAAAAAGTATAAGCAAAACCTGTCCCATTAAAACATAATTGAACATAATCTTTTAGGTTATGTAGACAAATTGAAATCTACCCAATCTGAGATTCTCTCCCTGTCGTGGTCGACGACGGCATTTAGACACAAACGAAAACCCAGCTTTAGCCATCTAAAAATTTTTGTTTTAAAAACAATTCAATTTTGTATTCTCTTAATAAATAAATAAATAAATATATATATATATATATGTAAGTATTTAGGAATGCAAAAACATTTCCAAATTCAGAAGTTTCACTCTGATAAGTCCATCAGTAAAGTATTTTTATTCGCCAAAACCAAAATTTGTAAGCAACATAAAAGTAGTTTTTAAATTCGAATAGGATTTATCATCATAGATAGGCTTATCAGACCTATCGTCAAATTTCTATTGTAGAAAATATTGAGCTGTTTCCATAATAATCATCACCAACTCTGTATATTCTCATAAGAATTCATTTGATTGCTTTCAAATTATTAATTTCTGTTAATTAATTTTACCTGAAAGGAGTGTTGTGAGTGTGCTGACACAGAGTCGCGCGACACTCATCGACTTGGGCAGCGCGTACTGCAGCGACAGGTGAGCGGCTAGATCCACGGCAAAGATCTGCTTCTCCAGATTCGGCTGACTCAGCAGTTCCGGGATGAAGTCCAGGCAGATGTGCATTGACGGTATGCCCGGCACTGCGACCGATAGCAGTTCTCGCGGGTAGTTCTGCAAGTCAATGTTTATTTAATTATAAAGTAATTTAACCTTCCGGCAGTCGCGCTGTTGTAAAAAGTACAACAGTGTCCGTTTTTTGCTGCACAAAACTATTGAATGGGGTGGTGTCAGTGAATAAGTAATCTATGCATTCCAAAACTTTCCCCCCATCACTTCAATGAGTTGCAGTATCAACAGAGCAATGGTTCAGTCTTTAGGTGCCATTTAGTCGCGACAGTGCATAAGTCGCACTGTGCATAAGATAGGAAAAGACTGTATACGGGGAATGTAAACGAACCCAATAACACAGAATTGATGGCTTTGCTCGATGTACCTTATTGGGCTATGAAATGGTAATCATCCAAATGTTCATAGGCGTAAAATAATCCAAGAAGATGGAAAAAGTAATTATACAATATTAATTAATATGTTTTGATAGCAAACAGAGTACATAGTACTTGGGAAAATGGATGTTGTACAAAATACAACACGCGACTGATCGTGTGATACGCGACTACCGGAAGATTAAATAAATGATTCAATGCTCAATTCTTTATCCATCAGTGTTGAGGTATCTTCACATTATGCTGCGCTACGCTGAAATACGTCAATATCAAATCATTTTATTGCCACAGTCAAACACTTTACAATTTGTATCGGCCACGTCAATATTACAAACTATATTAGAGATCATACAACAATAGCAATCACCTAAAAATCTAGATAGACTCCATGTTAACATTGAAATATTCATCTAAACTATAAAAACAATTTCTTATAAAAAAATCTTAATTCTTAGTTTAAATTCCCTGAGTGTCAAACCTCGAACATTTGTTGGTAAATGGTTATAAAAAATTTATTGAAAAGGCCTTAAAACTCATATATGGCTGGATTTGTAAGAGCAGTACTCATTTCTCAAATTCGATTTATTCCTTGTGTTATATGAATGAATGTTGTCATGAGTTGAGAATAAATGTAGATTTGACTTTACAAAAAGCAGAGAATTAAACGTAAAAATACAAGGTAAGCTAATGACTCCCAATCTAATGAACAAAGGTTTACAATGAGTTAAAGGAGGCACATAACAAATTCGTCTTCGGAAGCCGAAGCTGTCACCGTCCTATCTCCCTCAACTCTGAAAGAAGTCAATACATTCATTTAATTGATAATCATTTCAATAAATAATAATGTTTGAATCAATTCAATTTTTCATCAGTGTTAAGGTTCCTTAACATTACGCTACCCTACGCTGAAATACGTCTTCATAAGCCGTAGCCGTCCTGTCTCTCAACATTGAAATCTACGCTACGCTGATGTGAACGGGACAGATACATAGCTTGAATTTAACATTGGGAGGCAGGACATATTTCAGCGTAGCGTAGCTAAGTACGGAGAGACCATTAGGATGGTCAATAACGACAGGACAAGTGTGTCAAGCATTTGTGAACTGACATGTCTTTGGACGAAAAATACATTTACGCGAAAGGCTTCAAACAAAAAAACAGCTGTTTGACAGCAGCTTCCAACATAAAATAAACGACTAAAAACAGTTACCAGTGAAAATTCCTATACTATTAAACGAGCAATTTCTGTTTATATCTTTAGATGTTTTTATGTTTATATTTATATTTGTATGTGACCGGATCTCGAAAACGGCTTTAACGATTCTCAAGAATTTTGGAACAAAGTGGGTTTATGATATGAAAATTAGATTGCACTAAGTCTAAATCCTGGGATAACTCGCTGAAGGTTATTAAAAGGATAAATACGTCCTTGGAAAAAGAGCTGGAAATTTTGTCGTCTGTCGATACCGTAATGGAAGTGAGTGAGCGAGTGCATGTGTGGGTTATCCCTCAGCTGATCTCACAAGAAGAATAATTCAGCAAGAAAAACTTTCGGTATTTTTGTTTATTTCTCTTTTTTTATGAAACATGTTTACTTCAGAAAATCAAAAATAGTAACTAGATGTAGTTAGTGTAGAATAGTACATAGTATATTAACAAATATTGTAGCAAACATAGTATATCATTCTAAATCGAGTTCATAGTACTGTATATCTATTTGTATTGGATGATGATTGTGTTTGTTTTTTGAAGTGTGAATAAATTGTTATTTTGATGAGTGATAGTAGCTTATCCTAGATTTTGATTTGGATTGTAGTATAAATAATTTTAAAAGGGACAGTTTTGGGCAAAAACCTGTTGTGCCTCCTCATATAACTGTAAAAATAATTGTAAAACTGAGAAAATGAATAAATAAAAATATAAACTATAAATTCAATCTTTCGTTACAAATTTTCTATGCTTTTACACTCCAGAGCGAAGCTCGGTCCCCCCGATATTTGAAAATCATGACAAAAATAATTTAACCTCAAATAAAGCAGCGAAGAAAGAATAAACAACAAAGAATCGGAGATACAAAACCTAACCTAAAAGATTTTGATTGAAGCCTCTCACTGATAACATAACATATGAGACGAACATGTATGTACACACATGTTCAACATTCTTGTCCTGTCATTATCCTTCATGTATAACACCTCAAAAAAGTTACATGGATATAATAGTGGGGTCCAGTGGACCCCATTCTTTAAATTTACTATTTTTCGGTTATTTCTGATTTTTTGAAAATTATACTCATTAGGATCGATATAAATGTTCTATTTGAGCTATTTTACCAGGTTTAAACACAAAAACTTTTATTTCAATCAGCTTAAAAAATTGTTATTTATTCTTCTGTCATTTTCAAAATTCAAAATGTATTCAATTACTAATTACCACATTTCCGACATACAATACTGAATAATCAATCAAACCATACATTTTCTTGAAGGAGAATAGTCATACTTCAATATTCTAGGGGAAAAAGTCACATAACTTTATTGGTTTTCCTTACACTACCTCTGGATTATTGTCAATTTCATGATATGAAAACACGCAAAAAACAAAAAGAGATTGCATAAAACATATACTATTCAATTTTGTCGTGGATTATCGTCAACACACTCCTTGCAAATCATTGCTCTATGTTCTTCACACAATGGCTTTCCACAGTTTGAGCACCTATTTTTTGTTTTTCTGTCCTTTGCACGCTGGAAAAAGACTAACGTAGATATAGCACTGGGGTTTGATGAACCCCAAACACAATTGAATTGTTTACTGCTTCACTATCTGGAGTCGATTGGTCATTTTTGACGTTGCAACGTATTGACAGGACTGCCAACTGAATTTACATGAAGCAAAAATATCCCCTCCATACTTGTTACTGAGATAACACAAGAAGAAATATCAGTGGGGTACACTGGACCCCAGTTTTATATTTGAAGGTTAAAGATTATCCGTAGCAAACAATACTAAATTGACAATAGTCTTCAATCATTGTATTGAATTGTGTTTAATTGAACCATTAAATAATATACAAAAAGTTTCTACAATAGACCTATAAACTTCGTGAGTGGTTTCCTTACATCACAATAAAGAAAAGAGCTCCAGTGAATATGACTTTTAAAATGCTTTGTTACCGATATAAGAATGGCGGAAGAGCTATTTGAAAGATATGGTTATAGTTACCTGAAAATGGATGAGTTTCGCTAAAGATGGATCCGCTATATAGACTTGATGTAAATGTGAACAGATAATACTCCGAACTTCACGTAAAGCCCACATCTGACCCGGAGTTTTCTGAAAAAACACAAATTTTGGAGTGATTTAAAATAATTCAAATTCTGAGATTAATGAAATAAATAATTATTCTCAAAAGTTAATATAATGCTACAAAATGCATTAAAAATAATTTATAAGTTTCTAACACCTTTTTCAAGTTTATTGACACAATATTGAAACACAAGGTATTACTACACAATGAGGCTACGTTTACAACAAAGTTATTAACAAAATGTTAATGTTTATGCTTACATAGTTTCCTACAATATTCATCTCACAACTTTTTCTACATTTTCTCTAGTTTTCGATATATCCGCTCTCGAAGTTGTAACATTTTTGAAAAAAAACAGGTTTGCCTCCAATTTTTTCTCTTATAACGTTTTAAAAATCGATGGGAAAAATCCATGCTGATTATGAGCTTATAAAGAACTGAATTCTCTTCAATTTGATATATAATTTTACACTTTTACGAATTACCCTACACCTTTTGCAGCAACTTTAGTGTTGAGTGTGAAATCTCCATTTTTGCAACAATAGATCAATTGACAAAGGAATTTGAAGGGAATGTTTTAAACACAATTTTTGACTGTAATGTTCACAACACTGTTGACAATAATCAGCATGGATTTTTCCCATCAATTTTTAAACTGTTATAAGAAAAAAAATAGAAAAAATTGGAGGCAAACCTGTTTTTTTTTCAAAAATGTTACAACTTCGAGAGCGGATATATAGAAAACTAGAGAAGATGTAGGAAACGTTATGGGATGAATATTGTAGGAAATTATATGAGCTTCAATTTTGTATATAACAGTTATGTCTGTAAGATACATAGTTTTTGAGTTATATGCGAGAAACCAAAAAATGGTACCTTTGAACCACTCCCACCCCCTTAGCACAGGGGGTAGTGGTGGGGGCTTTTGATATGTTTACCTCCTTACTACCCTAAACAGAACTGCGGGGTCAAAAATTGTCTTCCAAAAATTTCCCTCTATAACCTTTCCTTGACTGGACTATTAAGAAAGACATTCTTATGCCTTGTCACCAAAGTCATACCTTGTTTCACCAAGCATTGTGAAGATGGGTTCGCCTCACAAGTGTGCACTGCAATTATCGATAGTAACTATCGCCATAGAAATCATACCGAGTTTTACACTCGTTGTAAAGCATACACGATTTGTCTTGACCGAGCTTCGTTCGTGAAATCGAGCATACAAGAGGTTATATATTCTATAACATGGGACGGTATAACAACCATGGATACAATATAGTATAAGAAGATATCCCAGGGTATAGTTCGTTTATGTTCCAAATTTCCAGCCGATTTTTGTTAACTCAAGTCGACTGTCTCTTATAACTGTTTTGTTGGGGTGAAAATGTAGGAACGGCACAGTATGAGGTATATGCATATGCAATATTATAGGCCAACAAAAAAATTAGAAACATTCAAAGAGTCAATGGCCCATATGAATAAAACCAGAGCAAATGCTCATGAGCAAGATCATGGAGCATAAGGTTTTGCTCATGAGCAAAAGGTAGAAGCCAAAGCATTTGCTCATTTTTATATGAATAAGCTTTACCTTATACTCTTACCTTATGCTCCTGAACTCTGGAGCAAATGCTCACGTATTTTAAAGATTTTTCATCAGCTGATTCGCTTTTGTAGCCTGACTTTGTTTTTATAGCTCACGGAAGCGCTAAATATGCAAGTAGGGTGCACTGCTTGTGTTTGCGTCGTCTGCTCTGTTTTCTATTTATGAATAGAGTTTTAGGTTAGTTGAGTTTAGAATGTTGAAATAATAGCGTGAAAAATGGCATCTCTATATTAATCTTCAGCATCTTATAATAGAATAGAATAGAATAAGTTTTAATGTAACCGCTTCTGAGGTCTTCAGAAGCATTACCTCCGTCACAATGTATAGCAAATGTCACACATACATTATAATAATTGGAAACATACTATTCTAAAAGAACTACAATATCATGATATATTAATTCATGTCCAAACAAAGAAATATATTAAATATATATATATATATATATTATATATATATATATTATATATATATATCAATAGCCTTCTTATAATCGTCCACACTCTCATCTTCTTAAATGCCTATTTCCTATTTTGTGATGTCTATCTTTATAACAGGTAGCTATCTTTTGTATTTATTCTTTTGTAGGTGATATATATCATGGTTGAATCTAAAGAGAGTTTTATAGTTCTCAACTATTGGTTGTGATCGTATCTGGTATAGTTTCCTCTTCCTCATACGAATTAGTTGAGCCATTTTACTATGAGCAAAAGGTGATAAGCTGCTCTAGACTAGACTCACCTTTTTTGAAGCATTTGCTTCAAAAGTTGAGCAAATGCTCTAGTTTATTCATACAATTTTGAACAAAAGCTTTTACTTTTGAGCAAATGCTCAAACTATTTTTTTTGATGAGCATGAGCAGAAGGTTTTGCTCACGTTTATTCATAGAAAATGAAGCAAATGCTCCATATTTTAGAAGTATAAGCAAATGCTCAACTTTATTCATATGGCCCATTAACTTTTTGGCCTATGTAGCCGGAGACATTGATGTGTCCGCCCTGCAAAATCTGAGCTTCAAATAGTATGAGGTGACTACCAGCGTCACATAGCTTCACGGAAAACAACTGTTGGGACTATCGGCCTGATTTGACGGTGTAATTTGGAACATAATCATCCTATACCATGGGATATCTTCTTATGCGTTTTTTTCTCTATGTTATTATACCGAGTGTTTCAAAAAGAATGACCCAATTTCAAACAGTTATATTTATTTTTAAAAATGGTGCACACAAACCAATTTTACATCAAATCACTCACAGAAGTATCAAGTTTATTATGATTTATTATAAGAATTCTATGTGCCCCTCCTATTGATGGCACAAGGATGTACGCCATTTTCTCAACACCAACTTGCCTTAACTTTGGATAGGGCACACAGGACCGCAAGACTTGGCTTTGCATTCCTGGCCTCCACGGTCCCCTGACATAACACCGAATGACTTTTTCCAGTGGGATACGTTAAAGATCGTGTTTATGTTCCTCCTTTAGCACTTGATATTGAGGAGCTGAGAACCAGGGTAAGTGATGCAGTAGCTACAGTCCGAAAAGACATCTGCAGACAACAGTCTAGAATGAATTTGGCTACTGTCTACATGTCGTCCGAGCCTCAAAAAGAGCACATAGAACATAGAAGAGCACTTATAATACATCATCATAAAACTTGATACTTCTGTGAGTGATTTGATGTAAAATTTGTTTGTGTGCACCATTTTTTAAAATAATTATAACTTTTTGAAATTGGGTCATTCTTTTTGTAAAACATTTGATATTGACACATTTTATATTTTGATATTTGTTATTTGTATATTTTATATTTTGTTATTGTATTAGATCTGAGATTATGATTTAGGCCATCGGCTAGAAGGAAATTGAGCTTGTATTTGAAATTGGAATGAATTAATAAAAGCCCAAAATGAGTGGATAGTTTATCTCACCCTATCGCTTTCGGTCTCCATACAGGCTTCGAGCAGAATCTGAGCGGCGACACTCTCCTGGGTGGCGATCAGCGCCGCCTTCAGTTCTTCGCGTTCCGCGTCGCTACTCAGTTGACCCTTGCCGCCTATGGCCGCGTTTGCGGCTGCGGCCGTGACTAGCGGCTGGTCCAGCAAGTGGCGACTCAGCTGGCTGCGTGATGCCTGCAGGCAGGCGGCTAACACGCGGAGTAGGACTGCCAGCGCGGTCGGGCATCTGTCAAAAGAATGGGTCAAGTGGTGAATCGGTCAAATAACAAATTCAGCATAATTATCCAACCAGAAATAGATTAAATATCAACATCCACATCCCTCGTCTCGAAAACTCAATGCAATTATCAAACTCTTCCCATTTGGCCCAGTGGCTATATCATAATGCTCCTCCAGAAATTCTATCAATTAGTGAGGGGTGTAGCATCGCCATCTATCAGCGTGGAGTATGCGGCTGCAGAGGCTCTGTTGCGGTCTCCTTATGTCTAGCTGCATTGCTCCTAATAGTCCGACCTTACCTATTGGTTTTGTTCAGTTTTTTCTTTCCCTTCAACCACGGGTTCCGTACTTTTTATTTATATTTTGATTGTATAATACCTTAAATGCCGCAAATTAGTTTTTAAAGTTCAAGCCACTTAATAATGATAGTTAAATAATAATAATAGTTAATAAAATCATAGTTGAACTATTATTTTTGCTTATAAATTCCAACTTCTTATTTTATTAGTAAGTTTTTAGTAACTAGATTTTTTATAATTTTTGGTATCAATAAAGTATAGTTATTCATTTTCTTATCGATTGTCAGAAAACTCCTACATGCACACGGACTTATTGTCCAAGCATGGAGTTATTCATTTACTTTTTTACTTGTTTTTCATATTAGTGTTACAATCTAATGTATCGCCTTTACTTTGTTTTTACTAGCACTATTTAATGTAAAAAGTGTTTGAATAAATTGAATTGAATTGAATCTGAACAAATTGGAGAATTGGGGAATCGGAGGTGAAATAGTGAATCACTGAATCGGAGGTGAAATGAGTAATCGGTGAATTGGGGAACGGGTGAATCGATAGATCGGAGAATCAGTAAGACCCGTATGCAAATACTCGGTTTAAACGGAGAAATGTCAGCTGTTCGTTTAAACCCCGTATGAAACACATTATGATAAATGCAACCATATCTACAAGTAAACGTGGTTTAGAGTTAAACGTAGTGTTAGCATATGACCCTAAATCGGAGAGACAGAGGTGAAAAAGTTCATCGGTGAAATGGGAAATCGGTAAATCCGAACATAAAATATAAACCAACCAGAAGTAGAGGCTACGAGATATATCATGAGCTTCAACCCCTTAAACGGTGAAAAGAGTGTCTAGAGTGGTAGGGATGTAGGGGTGGGAATGTCTCTCTCACACATCTTTCCCTCTCACTCTGCATTCATAAGGCCAGTGTAGATAATGTTCCAAGTGAGGGTGCCAGCTGCCGAGAACAAACCGACCAAACTCGTATACCCACCCTAAAATTATCACAGGTGAGTTTCATGTTCATGTCGAAGGTTCATGTTATGATTTGTCTCCTATAATAATACATTTTTTGCAATGCAATACAAATTTTATTTGATTTGATTGAATTTACAAATAGATTCATACAAATTAAAATGTAAGTACAACTGGAAAAAATTGAAAAAAGGAAGAAACTTTATTTTGCCAAAATACATAATCACTAGTAAAAATTACCAATTTATTATACAATAATAATTGAAATATACATACATAATCATATAAATGAAAAATACACTATACGAAATAAAACACTGCATCAAATGACCTTGAAACAAGGTCACATCCGCATTACAGGAGCATCATTGAGCATAAAAAGTTCTTTAAATCCTATCATATTAAGCGAGCAATTTCTGTATATATTTTTATATTTGGTTATTTTTATTTATTTATAATTATTTGGTTATTTTTATTTATTTGTAATTATTTGGTTATTTATTAATGGTTATTTATGTCCAGCGGATCTCGAAAACGGCTCTAATGATTGTCACGAGATTTGGAACATAGTAGGTTTATGATATAAAAATTCGATTGCACTAGGTCTCATCCCTGGGAAAACTCGCTAAAGGACATGAAAAGGATAATTCATCCTTGGAAAAACAGATGATAATTTCGTCGTCGGTCGATAACAGAAGATGGGTGTGCCTGTGTGGGAGATCAGCTGTGTAATCAATCAGCTTAACGTATCTCGCGAGAAATCTAGAAATTTTAATAGACTCGATCAAAATAATTTGATTAGTTGACATGACATGGTATATCATAATATTCAAAGTTAATCATTATTTTACAGTTATAAGTGATAAGTGAGTGTTATTTTGTTTTTCAATTTGGTTTGTAAACAATGTGACTTAGAACTTTTATGTTTTCAAATATTTGGACTGAAAATTTGACCTGAATTCAAGTGTATGGAACATAACCTACTTTTTGGAATATTCATAGTGTATAAATCAAAATTCGGGGAAGAAACAGTTTTGGGCTGTTCCTGTTAGTCCTTCCCCAATCATTTTAAAGAATTGAGTTCTGTTTATCAATAAATAAATAACGAGCGAAGCTCGGTGCCCCGATATTTGATATAATAAATGCAAATAAAATGGAAAAAAGCACACTTTCTTACGGCTCACCTGAATACCCTGTTATCACAGCGGACTACTTGCAATGGATCAAGCACCACATTTTCCTGCGTGAGATCTGGCAACGCCGACTGGTTGTGACGCAGAGCGTTGATGGTCATCACCCACAGGCAACGTGGCAACACTGTGTTCAGTTTCAGCCATGTCAGTCTGTACAGTTCTGCATCATGCAAACAACAAACGAATCACATATAACAATATTGGAAGCATATGTAACATCGAAATCCGTAAATGTACGTACTGAAAGTGTTATCTTTGTTTTATAAAATGAGTGGGGATAGGAATCAAACGAGGAATCTTGAAGAAAATCAGCAGATAACTAGGCAAACTACAAGGATGCTAATCAGACTCCCCAAACCAAACAGCACTACCTTTCAGAGATGCTTTTTTTTCTTGGACCTAAATTCTTCAATATTCTTCCAGATGAGATCAGAAAGCTACAGAATCTCAAGAAATTTCTAGAACAAACGAAGAGTTGGCTATGGTTTCATCCACCATTAGAATTGAAACACTTATTCAAAATAGTGAGCTGAGAAACACATGGTGCTAATATGAATCTAATCCATTATTGAATATGAATTTCAGTGTAGAATGGCCTTTTTACTGTAGTTACTTCTATATCCTTCAAAGTTTAAACTTTGCTTTGAGCTTTGATCTGAAAACATTTTTTTATCATTCACTGTTATGTCTCATCTTTTATTTTTCATTTTATTTCTTTTTTCCTCCCTTGTCATGAATTATGTTGATGCAAAGACTGTACTGGTGATTCTTCCTCCCATTTTTTCGCAGTTTGATCTACAAATTCATAATATAAGTATATTTAATAGAGGAAATGCTTCAATCAATCAATAAAATTACTTGATGATGGTGATTGAATGTATGTGTGCGCGGGTGTGTGTAAGCTTTTTTCTTCTATATCGCTTCCCGGTTAAACCTCAACTCCTGTTCACAAACAAGTGCTTCATGAAGCACTTTTTGAGCAGTAATTGTTCACATTATTACTTTTTAACATACATGATGGTATATTCCTCAATAAAAGAAGAGTATGCTTTGTGCAGAATTGTTAATTGTTACTTTTCAATAGTTCCTTTTAGTTCATTGCTGTTAAATGGAAATTATACCAATTATAATGTAATACATTTTTGTTTTTGGAATATTTTCATTTTGTATTTCTCATTTTGTGTACCGATGTGATGTGAACAATAAACTTGATTTGATTTTGAAAAAAATCTAGAGTGCCAGTGAATAGATAATTTTGTTCAATTAACAATAGATGTTTCTCAATCAACACTCATTTTGTCAGTCTACTCTCTCTCAATCCCCTTCATGTCTGAACAACTCAAGTAAATATAATTTTTAAGTCCATAAAGACAATGCACTCATTTGAGAACACGTTTCATCTAGATTACAATAATTTCTGCGATTTCTGCGAATTTTTGGGCGACTTGTTAAATCATTTGTTTTCATGCAATAATTTATGCGATTTCTGCTAATTTTAGGGCAACGTTTTAGACCATTTTCATGCAAAAAAATTAAGTAAACTTCTTTAAGAGACAATTTTAGGACAACTTTTTTAATTTGTTTTCATGCAATAATTTATGCGATTTCTGCTGATTTTAGGACAACTTTTTGTAAAAAATTTAAGTAAACCTCTTTAAGGGACAATCTTTTCGTGAAGGAGATTTAAAGGATATATTATAGGAGAGAATCTGTTATTTATTTTAGAATTTCTATTTCTATTTCTAACTGAAGCTTCCATGATTCCATTTATCATTGATAAGTGGAAAAGAATCAAGGAGATTCTTAAAACTAACCATTCATTTTCTCGAGACTCGTATTGATAAAGATAATATTAATAATTAAATCGATGGTGATGAAAACAATTGTATTCATAGATAAATGATTGATTAGAGATTTATTTATTGGAAATAAATGGAAGTTGCATTTGTTCAAATGCTAATTAATGGATAATTATTATTAAACGAAAATCCTAATTGAATGCTGTAAATCACTACGAAGACTTCTGCTACTGCAAATATTGACAACAGGGTAAACAGCTTGATGGATTTTCTATTACGGGATTCCCCTTTAATAATAATTTATTCATTAATTAGCATTTGAACAAATGCAAATCCAATTTATTTCCATCTGTAGACTGGCTGGCCGCCATGGCTTTGTATAAAATGAGCGCTGCTATCCAGAGATTGTCAGTGTGGTGTAAGGGTAAGCATTCCTGACCGGCAATTAGGAGGTACTGGGTTCGATTCCCGGATGACAAATATTTTTTGTATAGCGGCGCTCATTGAATTTCCATCTAGCTGTTTACCCTGTTGTCAATATTTGCAGTAGCAGTAGTCTTCGGGTGATTTACAGCATTCAATTGGAATTTTCGTTTAATAATGATTTATTCGTTTATTTATTCCTATTCCACTTCAGCACTTTGAACATTTTTCTCAAGTAGAATGTGAATGATATTATGAAGGTTGTAGACTAACTGCTAGATGTCATACTAGAAGTCCTTTTTGGTAGGGGTTTTACGGAAGGTATAATAAAGGTAACTTGTCCACCTTGAAAAACAATAGATGTTATCAAGTTCCCTTTTATTTTATCGCAACAAAACTATTTTTTCAACTCTTCAAGAGCCATTTTCAAACGTGTTACAAGAGCCATTTTTAAAAGTTGCTCTTGAAGAGATTTAGGCCTGGCTTCTGAGCTCGGGATTAAGCTAAGTTCTAGACTTTAAACAGTTGGAGTCAGAAAATTGGCTTTCCAAAACGGGACGTAGTCGCAGTAAATAGTCGCATCAAAATAATCTTTATTTTCTCATTCTATAATATTGGAAACGTTTTTCCTTGCCGAAATGAAACATTCCTAGATAATTCAAAAATAGCTGAAACTTTACACTATTTTATCTTCATTTTATCTTCAATTTTCTAGTTTTTCGAAATTTAATTTAAACGTGGACTGCGATACGCCCCGTTTCAAAAAGCAAATTTTCTGACTCCAGCTGTTTAAAGTCTAGAACTTAGCTAAATCCTGAGCTCGGAAACCGGCCCTTTAAGCTCTTGTGAGCTTTTAAAAGTAGGCTCTTGAAGAGATGAAACTAGTTGTGATCAAAATGAAAGAGTACTTGATAGCATGTATTGTGTTTCAAATCATTTCAGTAATTTTTGAAAAGTGAGTACTTGACCACCTTCTACGAAGAACAAATTACACAGATTTATTTATTTAATACACCGATTTATATTACACAATTTAATAAACGTGGTCATCAATAAATGAATAACAATTTCAAGAATAATTTTTGTATTTCAAGAATGAACATTTCATATTCACTAGTTTCCACATTTGAACGTTTCTTACCTTGTATATGCCGAGGAACAGACGGCTCCAACGTTTTATTGAAGTGCTTGATGAACAGCGGAGCAAAAGGCCAAAGTTCTGTGGCAGGGAGAGACAGCATTTTCTTCAGCAGCCTCTCAGTGTGCAGAGGGGATGAAGACATCACACTCAACCCTGCGGCAAACGGATACAAAACTTAATCAACTGATAAATTGAAAAATATACATAGTATCCCAAAATAAAAGAGCCAAACTTCGGAAATAGGTTCTATGGTTCTATAGGTAATGTAAGCCGTTTTGGGTGTATCCCGTGGCTTTGTATATACATTGTATTGTAAATATTTTTGGTGAATAAATAAATAGAACAAAGAGAAAATGTAGATAAATAGAGAGAAAAATAAAAAATCTCAGTACCCTTTTTTATTTTTATTTCTATTTATATTACAAGTAGCCCTATACAGAAAAGATAGAAAATGTAGAATATTTTTTCCTAAAACGCTTCGTTTACAAGATATTCATTTCGTGTCTTTTACAAAATAATTTTTATCTTCAAAGATTTCCAACCGATCGCTATAAAAATCGATAGGTAATAGGTAAGAGAGTTCAAATAAGAGAGATAAACTGTAGAAAAAATTTTCAACTTTGTCCAATTCGAAATTTTAAAAATGGCGGCCATTTTAAACTTGCAATCCAAAATTGCCGGAGAAAGGTGATAGAGAAATTTACCTACAACAATTCTTTTAGAAAATTTTATTTACAATCCTATTATATAAGCGAGCAATTTCTGTATTTTTATACCTGGTAATTTATATTTATATCTGGTTATTTATGTTCAACGAATCTTGGAAACGGCTTTAACGATTTTCACGAAATTTGGAACATAGTAGGTTTATGATATAAGAATTCGATTGCACTAGGTCTCATCCTTGGGAAAACTCGCTGACGACATTAAAAGGATAATTCATCCTTGGCTGAAACAGCGAGACTTTCGTCGTCTGTGGAAAGTAAAAAAGTGAGTGAGCGAGTGAGTATGTGAAAAATCAAAATATCGCATCCCCGAAATTCATAAGATGACATACAGCCAGCTGTGAAATATAAACACGATCATTTTAGAGAATTGTGTTCTTTATCAATAAACTAGCCGTCAGGCTCGCTTCGCTCGCCATATCCGTCTAGCCAGGGGGCTCCCCGAGCTTCGCTTCGCTCGCCTGCATTTTTCATTTGAGCATTTTTATCATATGTTAGGACAATCCAGTCTGGGGTCCAGACTAAACGTCTGGCTAAACGGATATGGCGAGCGAAGCGAGCCTGACGGCTAGTAATATAATATTCCCAGGATTGAAGTAGCGGTGCCCAATCAATTTTTCCGCGATAAATGCATAAATCTTTCCGCGATAAATCTTCAACTTGGTGCCAACCTAACGAAGTCAACTCAACTTAATGCCAACCTGACAAAATTATTAATTTAGTTGCCAGTTAACTGTTTCGAAAAGGTACTCTATCTAGATTATAGTTCTATAGTAACATATGATACGGAAATTTCAATTATAATTAAGAGATTGGGAGAAGAAGAATATACATTCCAAAAGACGAACTTTAAACCCTTAAAATATTAAATAAGTTAAATGAGTTAATATATTGCCAAAAGAATTCTTAGTGCGCCTCTAATGTCCAACTGAACATACCTACCAAATTTGAACGTTTTTGGTCCGTTAGATATTTAGTTCTGCGAGTGAGTGAGTGAGTCAGTCAGTCAGTGAGTGAGTGAGTGCCATTTCGCTTTTATATATATATAGATAAAAATAACGAGCGAAGCTCGGTGCCCCGATATTCAGTCTAATAATAACAAGGAATTTCCTGTTAAAAGCACGAGTTATAACTTTTGTTGAGAGAAATTTTTGACGATTCAGTCAAGTTAATAAATTTTATGTTAATAACACTAACTCCGGTGTAAACAGCTTCATATGTTCATGCATTTATTTATACTTCACTGCAATTTGTCTAATTAATTGTAATTTTATGACAAATAAATTTGAATACGAGTACTCTCAATACCATTGAAAATAATAGCACTCACCTTCCTCAATTTCAACTTCACTAAGGTCACTGGACTCAGTCTGCTTTGTACTTAATATGATGTCTTCTATCATCCAGTCGTTGACGAGTGCCAAATGAGGAAAGTGTGTTGCTAACAAACGCAGAAGTTGAGGAAATATACCTGCAAGAGATAAAAGTTTTACAATTTTAGGTTGAGCCACATATTCAAAAAATAATTCAGATGATTTGTGTAGTATTAGACTAGTAGTTCTGTGAACAGTAGACCTCGCGTAGTTATAAACCACAGCCTCCTCTTATACTGTCCATCAGAGTAAATCCTGTCTGTATGTTGTGTCGGCGAGATATCGGTGTGAAAAACGGCTAATGGCTGTTGGGGTTGGGTTATCAAAAATGCTTAACATCAAAAGCTAATCTCCTTCAAGACATTCTGGCAACAGGTCAGCCAGAGTTCAAAGCAGAGAAAGGTCGAGAGACAATACTATGTTATTTTAGTTATTAATTGCATGCGTTATTGCATGCAATCAATAGTTCATTTAATAGTGCATAAAAATGCATTCAATGAGTCATGAAATTAATAGTCCACAGCTGATTTTCCACCAAGTTACATTGAGATATTAATTGCATGCACTATTGTAAATATAGTGATATCGGAGTATGGAGGAAATTCCTTTTCCTTTCATATTATCCTTAAAATGCAAACTTTCAAAAACCTTGTGTATACATCGACGTGCAGTTAAAAAAGAAATATTCCTGCCAAATCTCATAGAATTCTATCGACGCGTTTGGTTGTAATTGCGTTACATACAGACAGACGAAAGAAAATCCGAGTTAAAACATAGACCTCACTGCGTTCGGTCAACAATTGAATAGATCAAAAAAATATTCGGAAATACTTCTAATTGATGCTATACTTAAAAAAGTGGAAAATAACTAGTAAATATGTGAAGGAATAAACAATTTTTCATCATCTTCATCCCACCCCGTTCTCTTGGGACGTCACACGATCTCTTCTTTGAAATGGCTGATACATAAGGGCCTGTTTGAGGATCTGGTCATCACTCATGCGATTCACAAGTTTTCACTTCGTCAAATTTTCAGTTCATCAAGTTATCAGTTTTGCGACTTTCCAGTTAGTCAACTTTTCAGTGCGACAGGTTTTCAGTTTTTCGAGTTCTCATTTCGTAAAGTTTTCAGCGTTCGCAACACGGTCAAAACTGCGATCTCGAGTCGACAAACACTCATTTCCGCCCAAGGTGCGAAATATACTATTTCCTCAGATTCAATACGGTACACTAAGGTTCCACAAAAACCTGTTAAGTTTTAATCATGATTAAATGCCGCGAAAACCAATCAGAGAAGGTTTTTCTGAGGAGGCTTCGCTGATTGATTCTCGTAAACTATTGATTCACTTTGAAAATGTTGATATAGTACTTTAAATTAAAAAAATAATGGATCTTGAATAAATCATATCGTTGGTCATGTCAACAAATTAGATAATGTTGATAAAATCGGTTTATCTATAATTTCCAGATAATACTTCTCGTGAGATCCGCTGATTGATTGCAATAGTTCAACAGCTGAACATAATTATGTCTCACTCCCACACAGGCACTAGCATCTTCCGTTATCGACAGACGACGAAATTATCATCTGTTTTTCCAAGAATGAATAATTATTATCTTTTTCATGTCCTTCAGCAAGTCTTCCCAGGAATGAGACCATGTGCAATCGAACTTTTATATCAAGATCCTCCTATATTGCAAATTTCATCAAATTCGTTAGAGCAGATTTGGAGATCCGTTGGACATAAATACATACCCATATACCCAAATAAATATATACAGAAATTGCTCGGATAGAATAGAATTTATAAGGACGGAAAAAATCGTACGTCAAAAAATCGATGTGTATGTAACTAGACCTAAACTTACCCGAATAGCTGTGCTGATCCTTCTCAGCCTGCTGAAGCAGGTACTTGATAGGCAGTTCCGACAGAAACTCAGTCGAATAGCTTTTGATCTTGTCTCGGCCGGCCTTTATATACCCTGTCATGTTGGCCAACCTGACATCCTCATAGTGCAGCACATAATACAGCAGCAGCAGTTGTGCTGTTAGCGAGCTCGACGATTGTTTTGGACTTAGCCTATTACTCAAGTTGGCTGAGTTTTTCTGAAAAGAAATACATTTTTCTACAACTGCGCGTAAAGAAAGAATTTACATACTCAATTCTCCTCGTAAAACAGCTTATTTCTGAGGAGAATCTACTTTTTCGCTCGCTAACCATAAGCGCATGCGCAGTAGATTTTCTTTACGCTCGCAAATCATTCGCGCATGCACATAAGAGTTTCTCCACGCTCGTTAATCAGCTGATGATAAGCAGCTCGCCAAAAGACAAACCATTCTCGGTCAGATCTAAACCTAAAAAGTCGGTAATTGTACCGATTCTACAGCCATGATGGATATCAGTGTAGACGAATTATTATAAACTCCGCCAGATATAAGTGATTTAACAGGTTTGTGCAGTTGTAGAAAAAATGTTGTATGTAATTCGCGCGTAATGCTTCTTTATCGCTCTTGCAAAATTATCACGCTCCGCTTCGCGACGCGTGATTTATAAAAAAATGCATTTGTTTGTAGGAGACAATAATTTTTTATTACAATACATACATTGTTCTGATTAGGATTCTTACTTTACTTGCCCTACTACCGTTGGTGAGGAAGTATTTTTATTGTGAAGAGAATAGCCTTATTTCGGACAATAATACTAATATTCCATTATCGAATTATTTGTAAGGAATTAATAGAATAATTTTATAATATATCTACTATGAATTGTAATATTTATTAATTTTGGCATTAACAAATTATTATTATTTATTATTATTATTATTATTATTCACGCTTTTGCGGATTATACAAATAAGAGGGGCATTTACATGCAACCTCCAATTCTTCTCTATTATTCAGATTGTTCATCAGCCTACATTTCAACTAACAGGTACCTTGCAGTGTTTGACGTACTATAACGTGCCGTATCTAGAAGAACTGATTTTTGCATTTTTTCTACTAGATTGTCTGAAATTATCTAGAATGTCTGAGGATATCAGGCTTGATAAGTAGGACCTGCCTATCAGTGATCATCTGAGCATCCCAAGAGATCTTGACATGGTTTTTCTCAGCAAATGCAGGTGGTGTATATGAATAGTATGGTGGAGTTTCATTCATCATACCATTCTTCAGTTGCAATTCTAAATATACTATTCTTGCAACATTATTGTGCCGCCTTAAGTACTCTCTGGGGGCCAATATTGAGCACCCTGAGGTGATATGCTGAATACTTTCCACAGCAGCAGCACACAACCTGCATCTGTCACTTATGCTCAGATCACCCATGATGTGTCTTCTACAGGCATTAGTGGCTATCACCTGGTCCTGTATGGCAAGCACAAAGCCTTCTGTCTCTGAGAACAAGTTGCCATCTGTGAGCCACCTGGTTGACAGCTCCTTATCTGTTTGGTCCAAGTAGAGGAGACCATAGTAGCGCCCATGCAGCTCCTTCTGCTGCCAATCTGCCTTCAAGGACTGAATAGTGGTGGCCTCGCGTCCACTGGGGTTTCTCAGATCAAGTGCAGTGTGACCATTGTCTAAGCGGCACATGCCCATCAAGATGTTGGAATCAGCATTCTTGAAGTAGGTCCTCAGCTTTTTCTCCTGATTTGCACATAGATCTGATATATTCAGCAGACCGCGACCACCAAATTTTCGAGGCAAGTAAAGTCGGCTCATTGATGCTCATTGATTTATTATTATTATGTTCATTTTTCATCACATTACTATGTGAGTTTTTCATCAAAATCGGTCTATGACAAGACTTTGATATGAATTATTCTGCTGCTAGGTTTAAGAATGCCCTAACCATTGATACAGTGTTGAGCATCACTGCCTTCTGCATCAAGTAGATCTTGTTTCTCGAGGCACCCAGATGACTTAGGTTTGCAGTCACTTTTCCCCCCATCAATCCAACTGCAGATATTATGACTGGAACGATTTCCACTTTCTCTTGATGCCAGATATCCTTTATGCCAAGGGAAGATACTTGGAATGGAAGATTCAGCATGGAATGCCTACATCTATTAAGACTGTTTCCCTGCTGCTCAGCTTATTCATCAGGATTAAATCTGGCCTGTTATGTGGAATCGTTCTGTCAGTCAGCACAGATCTGTCTCAATACAGCTTGTGGGTATTGTTCTCTAGGATTGAAGTTGGAGCATATTGATAGTAAGGAACTTTCTCGACAATCAACTTATGCCTTGATGCCAAATCCTGGTGCAGTATGCCAGCAACATCATTATGCCTCTTGAGGTATTCAGTGCCTACAATTGACCTCTTGAGGTATTCATTGACTGGCAGGAAAACACAATGTGCTGTACTGTCTCTGATGCCATACCACAGCGTCTACAAAGGTCATCGTTCAAAGGTAGCTTCATTATATATTTTTTCTAATTTTTGGTGGCTATCACTTGGTCTTGTATAGCCACAATGAAGCCTTCTGTTTCAATGAACAAGTCACCATGCTTTAGCCAGGCATTCGATTGATCTGCATCCATATCAGGCTTTCCTAATGCAAATGCATGCCTCCCATGCAACTGTTTCTCCTCCACTGCTCCAGAGCCTCGCTTTCATGCTGATTGCTACTTTGGGCAGCATTAATGTTTCGCTCAAATGTTTAATATTATTAATGTTTATTATTATTATATCAGAATTAGGGTAGAATAATAAATAGTTCATGGTTCAGAAGCTTGTTCTCTGTTTTCCAGTTTTTGTTATGATTTGATAATACTAGATGAATGAAAAGAAATACGCATATTTGAGAACGTTAGAAAAGCTTTATATTCTTTATAACTGCATTTACTTACTACAAATACTATATTTACTTGATTTTTTACTACGACTGCAAACATATAGACAAAGTCTAGGTTTAAAACTGATCTATGAGCCGAGAAACGAAATCTGGAGAGAGCCATTAAAACACGTTGTGACTTGCATGTAGCTGCCCTTACTGAACGCAACCAGCAAGTGCACGCGTTCAGTGTGAGTGTTCCTATAGCTCTTTCCACATTTTGTTTCTCATTTGCGCGCTTGGTCATGCATGACCACGCGTGCACTTTCACATATACGCATCCAATCTGATCATACCCTCACTCATATCGAATCCAGCAGCAAGATTAACTTTTTGAATCTGTAAATTCATTGAAGCTGGGTTCAAATACAAAACATACAAGAGTTGTTGTATTTAACTACTAAAATATTGTGCTATTGTCTGTAAAAAATGTTTAAAGCTGACTGGCAAAATCTTAGCCATGTTAAAATAGAAAATATTTTAAAAAGGAATACAGTCATAGAATTCAATCATAATCAATGTTACTTTAGCCTAATCTTACCTTGAACTGAACTATAACATTATTAATTTACATTAACCAATGCACAAATCAAATACATGATTAGAAAAGGACCAACATGCCTAGCCTAACTAACTATTTATGTCGTCGTTGGCAACGGGTTGTTGTGGTAGCCAGAGTAGGCACGGAACATTGTGTTCTAATACAATGTATACTCATTATAAATAAATAACTTGGTAATTAACTTGACTTAGAGACTGTTCACATGACAGCGATTTACGCTCGATTGTCGCGCGGTTGACCAACCGAGCGGTTGCCAGGTATAGGGAAAGACATGGTGCCGTACACATGCAACGCTCGGTTCTAGTAGTCGCCGGCAAATCGCGGCGGTTGTAGTCTGCAGTCCAACCGCTCGGTTGTCGCTCGGTTGCCGGGCGGGTCGATATACTGGAGCAGGCATGAAAGCGTACACATGTATTCAGTCAACAGAGCGGTTTCGAGCAGAGCAGTTCACATAGTGCACATTCTATTACAATTTCAGTTCAATTAAAATTTATTCTATTAAAATTTTTAGTTCAGTTAGTTAGTAAGTTCAGTTTAAGTTAGTTTGTAGAGGATCATAGTTCATAGTAGTATCTAGTTCAGTTTAGTTTCAAGTAGTTCATAGTAGAAATATGGAAGTGGGCTAGATACTTTGACACTGAATTGTGTTTATCGATGAGAGTGGCGAAAAGAAAGTGCAGGAGTGCTCGGATAACAGGAATAGATCTGAAAAGGTCTGTTTGGCAGGAGATAACAGGCATTTTTTCAGAGAGCAGCAGTTCACAGGAGCGAAAAACAGCCTTAGGTATACTTGGGCTAGTATATAGTATAGGGCTAGTACATAATTTCATTATGTATTTGATTTTTTTTTTAAATAACACCAGCATGATAATATTCTACACACAGTAATATGAATAATGTAAGAAGCAGTGATATTAAAGTAATATAGTTATAAAGATTGAGTACATAGATGTTGTAGTAATTATTTATTATAACCGAGCGCAAACCGCTCATGAATCGCTGTCATGTGTACGAGGCTGGCAAACCGAGCGAAAACCGAGCGTAAATCACTGTCATGTGAACAAGCACTTATTATTATTATTATAATTTATTTCATAAAAGATTTAATTTGACTATTATCGAAATAGTTTCTTTGTGGCTCTCCAACCTTAAACTTCTTTCCCTCAACTAGAAACTAAAACAACCAAGTTTTTAATATAGTTATGTACAATCCTATTTCATGGTATTTTTCATTTTATATTGTATTTCACTTTTTTCTTACCATTTTTGAAATTATGTTTCTGGGACAAATAAATATTGCTACCTAATTTAATTTGCTACCTAGTATGAGTAAGTATTGACATAGAGAAACAATTGCATGTGTAGATATCCCATGGTATAGGGTGTTTATATCGCAACTTTTACTGTTAACTCAAGCTGATAGTCCACGTAGTTCTTTCCTGTGAAGCTTTATGACGCTGGTATTCTCTCATATTGTGCCGTTCATACACTCTTACCCGATCAAAACCGTAAAAATCGACAATAATCGACAGTAATCGGCTTGAGATAACAGTAAAAGTTGCGACATAAACGCCCTATACCATGGGATATCTACTTACGCTATTGTTTCTCTATGGTATTGACTTACTTGGTGTGTGAGTGAGTTTCGGAATATCCTGCGTATTTCTTCTTCGTCAATCGGCTGATTGGTGTTTTCTGAGGGGGACTTGGAACCTGGTACAAGTATCGAATTAACATACACCTCAACCAGTGCAGGTAGAACTGGGTGCAACGGTGCATCACTCGAACAAATTTGTCTGAAAATACAAGTAAATTAATTAAAAATAATGAAAAACTCAAGAAAGATAATTGATTTTAAGCACACAGAGCCATGTTTATAAACAACAATACACTAAAAGCACTTCATTTGTATGGGCTAATTTATTAAAATTAATAAAAACAATATAAAAATATGTAGTACCCTCTTTATTTGAAGCATTTTAAAACTTTAAATTAAACATGAATAAATAAAATTTTCAGTCGAAATGTTTCAAGTTTTAAAATGTTTTGAATAGAAAGGGTACTCTCGTACATGTTTTTATACTGTTTTTAATAACAATACACTTTGTAACGGAAAGTTTTTTTTAATAAGTTTTTTAATAAGCTGCGTTGAACTGTTTGCAGTTTAACACCAAAGTTATTAACAAAATGTTAATAACTGAATACTTATAGATTCTATTAGATTGAACATAATCTATCATACACATGATGAACATATGAGTTTGTCAAGTTCCGTTCAATCTAATAGAATCTATAAGGGTTAAGTTATTAACACTGTTAATAACTTTGGTGTAAACACATCTATAGAAGCTGTGCCAGATTGAGGCCAATACGCATCATCTACATACAAGGTGCGGCAGTCAATCGGGCGATTTTAAAAGCGTTATCAAGAGTGAATGATTAGATTTATTGACATGAAACATACAAAAACACAGAGTAAAGATAGCAACATTTAATTTACAAACTCAAAAAACTAAAGAAATAGAGAAGAAAAGTCTTATTTTCGAAAAATAACATCTGTCAGATGTCCACCATTCCTATGTATGCACTCAGTAAGTCTTCTGCTAACATCGCTCATTACACGTTGCAGCATCTCACTGGAATTTGTTCAATTTCATTCTGAATTCGATTTTTCAACTCTGAATTGTGTGTGTGCTGGAGACATAAACACTTTTCCTTTTAAGTAGCCCCACAGAAAAAAAATGTAGGCTGAAAGATGGGGATTGGCCGGCCATCCGATATCCCCATGTCTCGAGATTACATGATGGGAAACATGTTCCTTACAGTTGCCATGGACTTTCTTGCAGTGTGATGGTAGCCCCTCTTGTTGGAAGAACGTGTCTTCGTTCACAGGAAGATGAGCAATTGCAGGAGCTAAGAAATTCTGCACAACGTTGGACATAGCGTTCCCCTGTCACAGTTACAGCCTTTCCCTCTCATCTTCAAAAAGTAGGGACCAATAATTGCAAAAGAGGAGATAGCATACATACAGTAACTTTCAAGCTATGGAGTGTTTCTCGTGGATTTCGTACGGGTTTGCATCTGACCAATAGCGGAAATTTTGGTTGTTAACGTATCCTGACAAATGGAAATGTGCTTCGTCGCTCATCAGTGAGTTGTTAATAAGATTCTGGTTTCCATTAATCAACTGCAGAAGTGTCTCACAAAATTGAAGTCTGTTTCCATGGTCTTGGTCCTGTAATGCATGAACAATTTGAATTTTGTACGCATGGAAATAAAGATCTTGATGTAAGATTCGTCGAACGATGCGGTCTGAAAGCCCAAGTGCCACAGAATGACGATGCGCTGAGCGGCGTGGACTCCGTTCAAAGGCCTCTCTAACTACCGCTATGTTCTCTGGTGTACGCACTTTTTTACACTCCACCTCTCTCTTCACTGTAGAACAGTTGCCTCAAAGTTACGAACCCAGGTCTTATGACATTGCTGATGAGCAGCATTATTACGATGAATCTCGAACTCTCTTCTAAATTCACGCTGAGCGATCACATAGCTGTCCCCGTTTTATAAAATGCTTTTACGCATAAGCACGCTGTGCTCCTGTCCACTGCTCCATTGTACTAAAATGCTTTAAAGTTTTCTACACGATGGGCGTAGCATCGTTCTCCCCACTCCAGCCAAACGAACACAAGCGCTGTTGCAAAATCGCAAGATTGACTGCCGCACCTTGTATTTAACGATAATATACTATTACATGAAGGTATGGTTGTATTTATTATGCGTTTCATTCCGGGTGGAAACGAACAGCTGATCTATCTCTGTTTAAACTGAGATGATGGTATATTTTGAATGAATACTTCTAAGGTTTGTATTGCCTTTGTATTGATTGCATAAGTGAGTCAATGCTTACAAAGTAACATTTATCAAAATGACTTTTCATTTTGTTGAGTTGAACGTGGATTTACCACTTCTATATAACTAAAGAGAGCACTAATTGTTTACTGCTGATAATATAATAAATTATGACAGGGTGAGAGAGGAAGTGAAAGTAGGTGTGAAAATCCATGGTGAAAAAATAGACATGCTGAGTGCCGGTTGCACAACAGCCGGTTAAATTTTAACCGTGATTAATTCCACGAGAACCAATCAGAGAAGCCTTCTTTTCAAAAACGCCTTCTCTGATTGGTTTCGTCAAACTAATCACGGTTAAAATTTAACCGGCTGTTGTGCAACCGGGCCTGAGATTTGCAGATGACATAGCAATTATGACTTAAAGTGAAGAAGATCTGGAAAGAATATTGTGCATAACAAATGAAAATAACGGTATGGTAGGAGAATACAGCATGAGAATAAACGCACTCAAAACAAAAATACTAGTCTGTAACAGAAACAGAGAGAATAGTACGGTAATTAGGCTGAAGAATGAAGTCATAGAAGAAGTAAAGGAGTTCGGCTATCTCTGAAGCAGAATCAGTAATGATGGAAGAAGTAGTGAAAACATATCGCTATAGTGGGGTTCACATTATAAGTGGAGAAAGATATGAGAAAAACGTTGCCGAACCTCTGTCTTGTCAATGCCCTCTATAGACAGTATCAGATACAGGTTTATTTGATGTGATATGAATTATTGTTCATTCTCGTTTAAAATAACCAATTATAATTTATTAAGCAATAAATTATATTTTTATTAATTTCATAATGAATTTACATAATTAGGATGAAATATTCTGTTAATTATTAATTCTACATGGTTAAAGACGATCTGGCAACAGAGCAAAGCGAGAAAGAGATAGCGCTATCCGCTTTGTTGAATGATAGACAAGGATAGCAACACCATTGCTAATCAAACACTGCCATTATAATGTGAGCCTCACTATAGCAGGATTTATCAAGCCCAACGGCTAACCAAAGAGAGATAGAGAATATAATTATTTAGTGTCATGCTTGGATAGATATTTTCAGAGATATTAAAAGTAGTTCGAAATAGGATATAGGTCTATCAGTTTATCAAGTTTAAATATCAAAAATCTGGTGTGGCGCACTCACACAACTTTCCTTGCCGCTATGAAAATTGATCACCTAACGCTAGTGTTCACGCGCACCTCAAGTCTACTCATAAACAAAGATCTGAGCCAGCTGGTGACAGGACAATAATGCTGGAGACACATGAAGTCTGCTATCTCTTCATAGTGAATCATTTAATAGAATCAACAGTTGCAACAGTTGTTTGCAATTGGTTATCACTTTTTCTCGAATACGAGCTTATTTCAATTTTAGGTGAAAATGTTACTGAACATTAATTGTAGTATAGATTTCATGCTCAATCTTTTCCACTCGATTTTTTTTGTTTAAATTGTATCTGAAGCCTGATAATTGGGAATCTAAAATCAAACTTTGCTTAGATGGAGCGGAGCTCGTGAAATTTAGATGAAAGTCGCTTATCAATGACTATTTCAAGTATAAATTGAAACAAATCGTTGGAGCCGTTTTTGAGAAAATCGCGAAAACCCTGTTGTGCATATACACACACACAACACACACACCACACAACACACACACACCACACACACACACACCACACACACACCCACAAACAAACACACACACACACACACACACACACACCACACACACACACACAACACACACACACACACACCACACACCACACCACACACACAACACACACACACACACACACAACACACACACACACACACACAACACACACACACACACACACACCACACACACACACACACACCACACACACACACACACACACACAACACACCCCAACCCCCGGTTTTAAGCCGAGTTGAGATCCATGTGTTCCACCAGCTGAACGAGATCCAGCAGAAGGAGCCATTTTAGAGGAAAAATACCTTGACACTTTTGTAGTTCCAATCTTCTACATCACTGCAATCACTTTTGTTTTATCATTATTCCAATAATCAAAATGTGGGTGCTATCACTGCGAGATCCAATATGTGAGTCGCTGTGAGATCCATCAACCTTTGAAAAGTGGTGGGGAGAGCAACCCTGTTTGATTACGGTCACAAGCAGATCCGACTAATACACATCCTGGTTGATTGCGGTGTGGAAGCAGATCCGCCTAATGCGACGGTGCCAAGTGATACCTGTGTTGCCAGATCTGAATTAAACAGCAATTTAGAGGCGCACCGTATTTTTTCCCTTTATTGTCATCCAAGCTGTTCACACACTGAACAAACAACATGGTCACGTGAGATCACTAATTGAGGTGGATATTATTCAATTATCATATTATTATGAGATATAATT